>NC_133510.1:311071-617142 GCF_049354715.1 Callithrix jacchus
ACTCAGTATGCTCTCTCACGTAAAATACCGAACTTCCAAATTTACGCGAATCGAAAAAAATCTAAATAATATCTAGGCGCCCCAAAGTTAAAAGAAAATGGCTCTGAATATACTCTGTTAAAAAAATATAAAATGTCTGATTCTCCTCTTTTTTGGAGTATATACATCAACTCAGTGTGCTCTCTCATATAAATACAGAAATTCAAATTTTACCCGAATCGAAAAAATCTAAATATTATAGAGGCAACCCAATGTTAAAAGCAAAATTGCTCTAAATATAATCTGTCAAAAAATATACAATGCCCATTTCTACTCAGTTTTGGAGTATATACACCAACTCCCTATACCCTCTCATGTAAAATACCGAAATACTAATTTTACGTGAATAGAATAAAATCTAAATAATATCTAGGCGCCCCAAAGTTAAAAGAAAATGGCTCTGAATATAGTCGGTTAGAAAAAATATACAATGCCTTATTCTACTCTGTTTTGTCGTATATAGACCAACTCAGTGTGCTCTCTCATGTAAAATACCGAAATTCAAATTTTACCCGAATCCAAAAAGTCTAACTATTCTCTAAGCACCCCAATGTTAAAAACAAAATTGCTCTGAATATAATCTGTCAGAAAAAATATACAATTCCCTATTCAACTTTGTTTTGGAGTATATACACCAACCCCATATACTCTCTCATATAAAATACAGACATTTTATATTTAAATAAATCAAAAAAATCTAAATAATATCTAGGCACCCCCAAGTCAAAAGAAAATGGCTCTGAATATACTCTGGTAGAAATAATTTACAATGCCTTATTCTACTCTGTTTTGGAGTATATAGACCAACTCAGTACGCTCTCTCATGTAAAATACTGAAATTCTAATTTTACATGAAACGAAAAAAATCTAAATATTATCTAGGCACCGCAATGTTAAAAACAAAATTTCCCTGAATATAGTTTGTCAGACAAAGTATGCAATGCCTTATTCTCCTCTTTGTTGGAGTATATACACCAACTCTATATGCTCTCTTATGTAAAATACAGAAGTTCTATATTTAAACGAATCAAAAAAAATCTAAATATTCTCTAGGCACCCCAATGTTGAAAGTAAAATTGCTCTGAATATAATTTGTCAGAAAATTTATACAATGCCTTTTCTAATCTGTTTTGCAGTATATACACCAACTCAATATGCTCTCTCATGTAAAATACAGACATTCAAATTTTATGCGAATTTAAAAAAATCTAAATAATATCTAGGCGCCCCAAAGTTGAAAGAAAATGTCTCTGAATATAGTCTCTTAGAAACAATATACAATGCCTTATTCTACTCTGTTTTGAAGTATATACACCAACTTCATATGCTCTCTCATGTAAAATACAGAAATTCTAATTTTACCCGAATCGAAAAAAATCTAAAAAATATCTAGGCGCCTCAAAGTTAAAAGAAAATGGCTCTGAATATAGTCTGCTAGAAAAAATATACCTTGCCTTATTCTACTCTGTTTTGGAGTATATACACCAACTCAGTATGCTCTCTCATGTAAAATAAAGTAATTTTAATTTTACCCGAATCGAAACAAACTAAGTATTATCTAGGAACCTTAATGTTAAAAACAAAATTTCTATGATTATAATCTGTCAGAAAATCTTTACAATTCTTTATTCTACTCTGTTTTGGAGTATATACACCAACTCCATACGCTCTCTCATGTAAAATACAGAAATTCTAATTTTACCCGAATGGAAAAATCTAAATATTATCTAGGCACCCCAATGTTTTGAACAATATTTCTCTGAATATAATCTGCCAGAAAAAATATACAAAGCCCTATTCTACTCTTTTTTGGAGTATATACACCTCCTAACTATGCTCTGTCATGTAAAATACCGAAATTCTAATTTTACATGAATCAAAAAAATCTAAATATTATTTAGGCACCCCAATGTTAAAAGGAAAATTGCTCTGAATACAATGTGTCAGAAAAAATATACAATGTTCTATTCTACTTCGTTTTGTAGTATATACAACAACTCAATATGCTCTCTCATGTAAAATACAGAAATTCTATATTTAAGCGAATCGAAAAAAATCTAAATATTATCTAGGCACCCCAATGTTAAAAACGAAATTGCTCTGAATATAATCTGTCAGAAAAAATATACAACGCCCTATTCTAAACTGTTTTGGAGAATATACACCAACTGCATAAGCTTTCTCATGTAAAATACAGAAATTCTAATTTTACACGAATCTATAGAATCTTAATAATATCTAGGCCCCCAAAGTTGAAAGAAAATGGCACTGAGTAGACTCCTTTAGAAAAAATATACTATGCTCTATTCTACGCTGTTTTGGAGTATATACACCAACTCCATATGCTCTCTCATGTAAAATACAGAAATTCTATATTTAAGGAAATAGAAAAAAATCTAAATATTATCTAGGCACCTCAATGTTAAAAGCAAAATTGCTCAGAATATAATCTGTCAGAGAAAATATACAATGCCCGCTTCTATTCTGTTTTGTAGTATAAACACCAACTCAATATGCTCTGTCATGTAAAATACAGAAATTCTAATTGAAAAAATCTAAATATTATCTAGGCACCCCAATGTTAAAAGCAAAATTACTCTGAATATAATCTGTCAGAAAAAATATACAATGCCCTTTTCCACTCTGTTTTGGAGTATATACACCAACTCAATATGCTCTCTCATATAAAATACCGAAATTCTAATTTTAGGTGAATCAAAAAAAATCTAAATTATATCTAGGCGCCCCAAACTTAAAAGAAAATGGCTCTGAATATAGTCTGTTAGAAAAAATATACAATAACTTATTCTACTCTTTTTTAAAGTATATACACCAACTCAGTATACTCTCTCATGTAACTCATATAAATTCTAATTTTACGTGAATCAAAAGAAATCTAAATATTATCTAGGCACCCCAATGTTAAAAACAAAATTACTCTGAATATATTCTGTCAGAAAAAATATACAATGCCCTACTCTACTTTGTTTTAAAGTATATACACCAACTCCATATGCTCTCAAATGTAAAATACAGAAATTCTATATTTAAGCGAATCGAAAAAATTCTAGATATTATCTAGGCAACCCAATGTTAAAAGCAAAATTGCTCTTACTATAATCTGTCAGATAAAATATACAATGCCCTTTACTTCTCTGTTTTGTAGTATATACACCAACTCAATATGCTCTCTCATGTAAAATACAGAAATTCCAATTCTACACAAACTGATAAAATCTAAATATTATCTAGGCACCCCCATGTTAAAAAATAAATAACTCTGAATATAATCTGTCAGAAAAAATATACAATACCCTATTCTACTCTGGTTTGGAGTATATACAACAACTCAGTATGATCTCTCATGTAAAATACCAAAATTTTAATTTTAAGTGAATCGATAAGTTTCTAAATATTATCTAGGCACCACAATGTAAAAAACAAAATTGCTCTGAAAAAAATCTGTCAGAAAAAAGTACAATGACCTTTCTACTCTGTTTTGTAGTATATACACCAACACAATATGCTCTGTCATGTAAAATACAGAAATTCTAATTCTACCCGAATCGAAAAATCTAAATATTATTTAGTCAACCCAATGTTAAAAACAAAATTTCTCTGAATATAATCTGTCAGAAATAATATACAATGCCCTATTCTACTGTTTTTGAGTATATACACCAACTCAATATGCAATCTCATGTAAAATACAGAAATTCTATATTTAAGCAAATTTAAAAAATCTAAATATCATCTAGGCACCCCAATGTTATAAGCAAAATTGCTCTGAATATAATCTGTCAGAGAAAATATAAAATGCCCTTTTCTACTCTCTTTTGTAGTATATACACGAACTGAATATGCTCTCTCATGTAAAATAACGAAATTCTAATTTTACACGAATCGAAAAAAACTAAATAATATCTAGGCGCACGAAAGTTAAAAGAAAATGCCTCTGAATATAGTCTGTTAGAAAAAATATACAATGCCTTATTTTACTCTGTTTTGTAGTATATAAACCAACTCAGTATGCTCTCTCATGTAAAATACAGAAATTCTAATTCTACCCGAATAGAAAAAATCGAAATATTATCTAGGTACCCCAATGTTAAACGCAAAATTGCTCTGAATAGAATCTGTCAGGAAAAGTATACAAGGCCCCATTCTACTCTGTTTTGGAGTATATACACTAACTCAATATTCTCTGTCATGTAAAATACAGAAATTCTAATCGAAAAAAATCTAAATATTATCTAGGCACCCCAATGATAAAAGCAAAATTGCTCTGAATATAATCTGTCAGAAAATATATACAATGCCCTTTCCTACTCTGTTTTGTAGTATATACACCAACTCAATATGCTCTCTCATGTAAAAAACCGAAATTCAAATTTTACGCTAATCGAAATAAATCTAAATAATATAAAGGCACAGCAAACTTAAAAGAAAATGGTTCTGAATATAGTCCCTTAGATAAATCAGAAGAAATATACAATGCTCTATTCTACCCTGATTTAAAGTACATACATTATCTCCATATGCCCCCTCATGTAAAATACAGAAATTCCATATTTAGGCGAATCGAAAAAAATCTAAATATTATCTAGGAACCCCAATGTTAAAAGAAAAATTTCTCTGAATATAATCTGTCAGATAAAATATACAATGCCCTTTTCTACTTTATTTTGGAGTAAATACACCAACTCAATATGCTCTCTCATATAAAATAAAAAAAATTCTAATTTTACACGAATCGAAAAAAATCTAAATAATATCTAGACGCCCCAAAGTTAAAAGAAAATGGCTCTGAATACAGTCTGTTAAAAAAATGTACAATGCCTTATTCTACTCTGTTTTGGAGTATATACACCAACTCAGTATGCTCTCTTATGTAAAATGCAGAAATTCTATATTTAAGGGACTCTAAAAAAATCTGAATATTATCTAGGCACCCCTATGTGGGAAGCAAAATTGCTCTGAAAATAATCTGTCAAAAAATTTACAATGCCTTTCTCTACTCTCTTTGTAGTATATACACCAAGTCCATATGCTCTCTCATGTAAATTACCGAAATTGTAATTTTACACATATCGAAAATAATCTAAATAATATCTAGGCGCCCCAAGGTTAAAAGAAAATGGCTCTGAATATAGACTGTTAGAAAAAATATACAATGCCCAATTCTACTCTGTTTTGGAGTATATACACCAATTCAGTATACTCTCTCATATAAAATACCGAAATTCTAATTTTACGTGAATCGAAAAAATTCTAAATAATATCTAGGCGCCCCAAAGGTAAAACAAAATGGCTCTGAATATAGTCTGTTAGAAAAAATGTACAATACCTTATTTTACTCTGTTTTGGAGTATATACACAAACTCAGTATGCTCTCTTATGTAAAATACCGAAATTCTAATTTTACGCGAATGGAAAAAAATCTAAATAATATCAAGGAGCCTGAAAGTTAAAAGAAAATGGCTATGAATATAGTCTGTTAGAAAAAATATACAATGCCTTATTCTACTCTCTTTTGGAGTATATACACCAACTCAGTATGCCCTCTGATGTAAAAACCTGAAATTCTAATTTTACCAGAATCGAAAAAATCCTAATATTATCTATGCACCCCAATGTTAAAAACAAAATGGCTCTGAATATAATCTGTCAGAAAAAATATACAATGGCTTATTCTACTTTGTTTTAGAGTATATACAACAACTCCATATGCTCTCTCATGTAAAATACAAAAATTCTATATTTAAGCGAATTAAAAAAAATCTAAATATCATCTAGGCACACCAATGTTAAAAGGAAAATTGCTGTGAATGTAATCTGACAGAAAAAATATACAATGCTTTTTCTACTCTGTTTTGGAGTATATACACCAACTCAATATGCTCTCTCATGTAAAATACTGAAATCCTAATTTTACGTGAATTTAAAAAATCTAAATAATATTTAGGAGCCCCAAAGTTAAAAGAAAATGGCTCTGAATATAGTCTGTTAGAAAAAACATACAGTTCATTATTCTACACTGTTTTGGAGTATATATACCAACTCAGTATGCTCTCTCATGTAAAATACCGAAATTCTAATTTTACATGAATCAAAAAAAATCCAAGTATTATCTAGTCACCCCAATATTAAAAACAAAGTAGCTCTGAATAGAATCTGTCAGAAAAAATATACAATGCCCTATTCTATTCCGTTTTGGAGTATATACACCAACTCCATATGCTCTCTCATGTAAAATAGAGAAATTCTATATTTTAGTGAATCGAAAAAAATCTAAATATTATCTAGGGACCACAATGTTAAAAGCAAAATTGCTCTGAATATAATCTGTGAGAAAAAATATACAATGCCCTTTTCTACTCTGTTTTCGAGTATATACACCAACTCAATAAGCTCTCTCATGTAAAATACAGAAATTCAAATTTTACCCGAGTTGAAAAAATCTATATATTATCTAGGCAACCGAATAATTAAAAAAAAATTGCTCTGAATATATTCTTTCAGAGAAAATATACAATGCCCTATTCTACTCTGATTTGGAGTATATACACCAAATCAGTATGCTCTCTCATATAAAATACCAAAATTCTTATTTTACGTGAATCGAAAAAAATCTAAATATTATCTAGGCACCCCAACGTTAAAAGCAAAATTGCTCTTAATATAATCTGTCAGAAAAAATAAACAATGCCATATTCTACTTAGTTTTGGAGTATATACACCACCTACATATGCTCTTTCATGTAAAATACAAAAATTCAATATTTAGGGGAATCAAAAAAAATCTAAATATTATCTAGGCACCCAAATGTTAAAAGCAAAATTGCTCTGAATATAATCTGTCAGAAAAAATATACAATGCTTTTTTCTACTCTGTTTCAGAGTATATACACCAACTCAATATGCTCTCTTTTGTAAAACACTTAATTCTAATTTTATGTGAATCGAAAAAAATCTAAATAATATCTAGGCGCCCCAAAGTTAAAAGAAAATGGCTCTGAATATACTCTGTTAGAGAAAACATAGAATGCCCTATTCTACTCTGTTTTGGAGTATATAAACCAACTCAGTATGCTCTCTCATGTAAAATACAGAAATTCTAATTTTACGTGAATCGAATAAATCTAAATATTATCTAGTCACCCGAATTTTAAAAACAAATTTGCTCTGAATATAATCTCTCAGAAAAAATATACAATGCCCTATTCTACGCTGTTTTGGAGAATATACACCAACTCAATATGCTCTCTATGTAAAATACCGAAATTCTAATTTTACGTGAATCGAAAAATAACTAAATATTATCTGGGCACCCCAATGTTAAAAGCAAAATTGCAGTGAATATAATCTGTCAGAAAAAATATACAATGCTTTATTCTATACTATTTTGGAGTATATACAACAACTCAGAATGCTCTCTCATGTAAAACACCGAAATTGTAATTTTACGTGAATTGAAACAAATCTAAATATTATCTAGCCATTCCAATGTGAAAAACAAAATTGCTCTGAATATAATCTTTCAGAACAAAAAGAATATGCGCTATTCTACTCTGTTTTGGAGTATTCAAAAACTCCATATGCTCTCTCATGTAAAATACAGAAATTCTATATTTATGCGAAATGAAAAAAAAGTAAATTTTATCTAGGCACCCCAATGTTAAAAATAAATTGCTCTGAATATAATCTGTCAGAAAAAATATACAATGCCCTATTCTACACTGTTTTGGAGTATATACACCAACTCAGTATGTTTTCTCATGTAAAATACCGAAATTCTAATTTTAAGCGAATCAAAAAAAATGTAAATATCTAGACGCCCCAAATTTAAAACAAAATGGCTCTGAATATACTCTGTTAGAAAAAATATACAATGCCTTATTCTATTTTTTTTTTGGAGTATATACACTAACTCAGTATCCTCTCTCATGTAAAATAAAAAAATTCTAATTTTATCCAAATCGAAGAAATCTAAGTATTATCTAGGCACCCCAATGTTAAAAACAAAATTGCTCTGAATATAATCTGTCAAAAAAAATATACAATGCCCTATTGTACTCTTTCTTGGAGTATACACACCAATTCAATATGCTCTCTCATGTAAAATACAGAAATTCTATATTTTAGTGAATCGAAAAAAACCTAAATATTACCTAGGCACCCCAATGTTAAAAGCAAAATTGCTCTGAATATAATCTGTCAGAAAGAATATACAATGCCCTATTCTACTCTGTTTTGGAGTATATACACCAACGCAATATGCTCTCTCATGTAAAATACATAAATTCTATATTTAGGCAAATTGAAAAAAATCTAAATATCATCTAGGCACCCCAATGTTAAAAGCAAAATTGCTCTGAATATAATCTGTCAGACAAAATATACAATGCCCTTTTCTACTCTGTTTTGGAGTATATACACCAACTCAATATGGTCTCTCACGTAAAATACAGAAATTCTAATTTTACCGGAAATGTAAAAATCTAAATATTATCTAGGCACCCCAATGATTAAAACAAAATTTCTGTGAATGTAATCTGTCAGAAAAAATATACAATGCCCTATTCTACACTGTTTTGGAATATATAAACGAACTCAATATGCTCTCTTTTGTCAAATACCGAAATTCTAATTTTACGCGAATCGAAAAAAATCTATATAATATCTGGGCGTCCCAAAGTTACAAGAAAATGGCTCTGAATATAGTCTGTTAGAAAAAATATCCAATGCCTTACTCTATTCTCTTTTGGAGTATATACACCAACTCAGTATGCTCTCTCAGGTAAAATATCGAAATTATAATTTTACGTGAATTGAAAATAATCTAAATATTATCTAGGCACACAATGTTAAAAACAAAGTTTCTGTGAATATAATGTGTCCAAAAAAATATACAATGCCATTTTCTACTCTGTTTTGGAGTATATACAACAACTCCATAGGCTCTCTCATGTAAAATACAGAAAATCTATATTTAAACAAATCGAAAAAAATCTAAATATTATCTATGCACCCCAATGTTAAAAGCAAAATTGCTCTGAATATAATCTATCAGAAAAAAAGTACAATGCCCTTTTCTACTCTGTTTTGTAGTATGTACACCAACTCACTATGCTCTCTCATGTAAAATACAGAAATTTTAATTTTACCCGAATCGAAAATAATCTAAATATTACCTACGCTCCCCAATGTTAAAGAAAAAATTGCTCTGAATATAATCTGTCGGAGATAATATACAATGCCCTATTCTACTCTGTTTTGGAGTATATACACCAACGCTGTATGCTCTCTCATGTAAAATATAGAAATTCTAATTTTATGCAAATTGAAAAAAATCTAAATAATATCTAGTCGCTTCAAAGTTAAAAGAAAATGGCTCTGAATATAGTCTGTCAGAAAAAATATACAATTCCTTATTCTACTCTGTTTTGGAGTATATACACCAAAGCAGTAGGCTCCTTCATGTAAAATACCGAAATTCTAATTTTACGTGAATCGAAAAAAATCTAAGTATTATCTAGGCACACGAATGTTTACAGCAAAATTGCTCTGAATATAATCAGTCAGAAAAAATATACAATGCGATTTTGTATTCTTTTTTGTAGTATATACACCAACTCAATATGCTCTCTCATGTAAAATACCGAAATTCTAATTTTATGCGAACCGAAAAAAATCGAAATTATATCTCGACGCTCCAAAGTTAAAAGAAAATGGCTTTGAATATAGTCTGTTAGAAAAAATATACAATGCCTTATTCTACTCTGTTTTGGAGTATATACACCAACTCAGTATGCTCTCTCATGTAAAATACCGAAATTCTAATTTTACACGAATCAAAATAAATCTAAATAATACCTATCCTCCCCAAAGTTAAAGAAAATGCTGCTCATTATAGTCTGTTAGAGAAAATATACACTGTCTCATTCTACTCTGTTTTGGGGTATATACACAAACTCAGTATGCTCTCTCACGTAAAATACAGAAATTCTAAATTTGCAAGCATCGGAAAAAATCTAAATATTATCTAGGCACCCCAATGTTAAAAACAAAATTGCTCTGAATGTAGTCTGTCAGAAAAAATATACAATGCCCTATTCGACTCTGTTTTGGAGTATATACACCAACTACATAGGCTCTCTCAAGTAAAATACAGAAATTATAATTTTGCCCGTATCGAAAAAATCTAAATATTATCTAGGCATCCCAATGTTAAAAACAAAATTGCTCTGAATATAATCTGTCAGAAAAAATATACAATGCCTTATTCTACTCTGTTTTGGAGTATATACACCAACTCAGTATGCTCTCTCATGTAAAATACCGAAATTCTAATTTTACGCGAATCAAAATAAATCTAAATAATACCTATCCTCCCCAAAGTTAAAGAAAATGCTGCTCATTATAATCTGTTAGAGAAAATATACACTGTCTCATTCTACTCTGTTTTGGGGTATATACACAAACTCAGTATGCTCTCTCACGTAAAATACAGAAATTCTAAATTTGCAAGCATCGGAAAAAATCTAAATATTATCTAGGCACCCCAATGTTAAAAACAAAATTGCTCTGAATGTAGTCTGTCAGAAAAAATATACAATGCCCTATTCGACTCTGTTTTGGAGTATATACACCAACTCCATAGGCTCTCTCAAGTAAAATACAGAAATTATAATTTTGCCCGTATCGAAAAAATCTAAATATTATCTAGGCATCCCAATGTTAAAAACAAAATTGCTCTGAATATAATCTGTCAGAAAAAATATACAATGCCTTATTCTACTCTGTTTTGGAGTATATACACCAAGTCAGTATGCTCTCTTATGTAAAATACTGAAATTCTAATTTTACGCGAATCGAAAAATATCTAAATATTAGCTAGGCACCCCAATGTTAAAAAAAAAATTGCTCTAAATATAATCGGTCAGAAAAAATATACAATGCCCTATTCTACCCTGTTTTGGAGTATGTACACCAACTCAGTATGCTCTCTCATGTAAAATACCGAAATTGTTATTTTACGTGAATCGACAAAAATCTTAATATTATCAAGGCACTGGAATGTTAAAAACAAAATTGCTCTGAATGTAGTCTGTCAGAAAAAATATACAATGCCCTATTCGATTCGGTTTTGGAGTATATACACCCACTCCATAGGCTCTGTAATGTAAAATACAAAAATTCTATATTTGACCGAATCGAAAATAATCTAAATAATATCTAGGCACCCTAATGTTAAAAGCAAAATTGCTCTGAATATAATGTGTCAGAAAAAATAGACAATGCCCTTTTCTACTCTGTTCTGTAGTATATAAACTACCTCAATATGCTATCTCATGTAAAATACAGAAATTCTAATTTTACGCAAATCGAAAAAAATCCAAATAATATCTAGGTGCCCCAAAGTTAAAAGAAAATGGCTATGAATATACTCTGTTAGAAAAAGTACACAATGCCTTATTCTACTCTGTTTTGGAGTATATAAACCAACTCAGTATGCTCTCTCATGTAAAATACCAAATTTCTAATTTTACGTGAATCGAAAACAATCTAAATATTATGTAGGCTCCCCAAAGTTTAAAGCAAATGGCTCTAAATATAGTCTGTTAGAAAAAATATACAATGCCTGATTCTACTCTGTTTTGGAGTAAACACACCAACTCAGTATGCTATCTCATGTAAAATACAAAAATTCAAATTTTACCCGAATCGAAAAAATCTACATATGATCTAGGCACCCCAATGTTAAAAAAAAAATTGCTCTGAATATAATCTGTCAGAAAAAATATACAATGCCTTATTCTACACTGTTTTCGAGTATATACACCAACTTCGTATGCTCTGTCTTGTAAAATACTGAAATTCTAATTTTACGGCAATTGAAAAATATTTAAATAATATCAAGGCACCCCAAAGTTAAAAGAAAATGGCTCTAAATATCGTCTGTTAGAAAAAATACACAATGCCTTATTCTACTTTGTTTTGGAGTATATACACAAACTCAGAATGCTCTCTCATATATAATACAGAAATTCTAATTTAACGTGAATCGAAAAAATCTAAATATTATCAAGGCACACCAAAGTTAAAAACAAAATTGCTCAGAATATAATCTGCCAGGAAAAATATACAACGCCCTATTCCACTCTGTTTTGGTGTATATACACCAACTCAGTATGCTCTCTAATATAAAATACCAAAATTCTAATTTTACGTGAATCGAAAAAAATCTAAATATTATCTAGGCTCCTTAATGTTAAAAACAAAATTGGTCAGAATATAATCTGTCAGAAAAAATATACAATGCCCTTTTCTACTCTGTTTTGGAGTATATACACCAACTTCATATGCTCTCTCAGGTAAAATACAGAAATTCTAATTTTACGTGAAACAAAAAAAATCTAAATATTATCTAGGCACCCCAATGTTAAAAGCAAAATTTTTCTGAATATAGTCTTTCAGAGAAAATATACAATGCTTTTTTCTACTTTTCTTTGGAGTATATACACAAACTAAATATGCTCTCTCATGTAAAACACCGAAATTCTAATTTTACGCAAATCGAAGAAATTCTAAATATTATCTAGGCACCCCAAGGTTAAAAGAAAATGGCTATAAATATCATCTGTCAAAAAAAATATACAATGCCTTATTCTACTCTGTTTTGGAATATACACACCAACTCAATATGCTCTCTCATGTAAAATTCCGAAATTCTAAATTTACGAGAATTGAAAAAAATCTAAATATTATCTAGGCACCCCAATGTTAACAGTAACATTGCTCTGAATATTATCTGTCAGAAAACATATAAAATGCACTTTTCTACTATGTTTTGGTGTATATACACCAACTCAATATGCTCTACAATTTAAAATATGGAAATTCTAAATTTACGCGAATCGAAAAAAATCTAAATATTATCTAGGCAACCCAATGTTAAAAGCAAATTTGCTCTGAATATGATCTGTCAGAAATAATATACAATGCCCTATTCTACTCTGTTTTGGAGTATATACACCAATTCAATAAGCTCTCTTGTGTAAAATACTGAAATTCTAAATTTACCCTAATCGAAAAAAATCTAAATATTATCTAGGTACCCCAATGTTAAAAGCAAAATTGCTCTCAATATAGTCTGTCAGATAAAATATACAATGCCCTTTTCTACTGTGTTTTGGAGTGTATACACCAACTCAATATTCTCCCACATGGAAATTACCCAAATCCTAACATTACTCTAAGTATCTCATAAAGTGCACAAGACCCCCTTGATGTTGTTTTTTATAACTAGTGGATTACAGATGACATTACTCACGATATGACTGCGGCTGTTTGTCGGTCCTGTGATAATGTTTCTAATATCCAGAGAAGGAGAGGGGAATGGTTCTGCCCATAGGCAAATCCTCTGAATACGGCAAGAGGAGTACACCGTGCTGTGATATTTTCACTAATGTGAACAAGAAAACAATTATATTGAATTAAATATTGCAATGTGTTAACCCCCCCTATAATTTTCCTTGTAATTTCAAGGGGTTGAGGGGGACATTTTTGTCAAAATGGCGGAGGTGTAACTTCAGCTATTGTCTACTATATAATAAAAAAGGATAAAATTATTATTTATATATGATATAATTGCCAGTATCATATTACACCACATTTTCAAAATATATGGGCCCCAGCATCTGTGGGCATGGCAGCCAAGCGAGGGTGTCCCTATGCAACCAGGTTGGGCATTGCAGCTGCTACGGGCCCTTTGTGATTTGTCTGGGGGCTGCTTCGGGCCCTCTGGTGGTGGCTGTGGTAACAGCCACATAGCTGGAGGGTCTCTCAGCATCCAGGGAGGGCCTGGCGGCTGCTACTGTCACTCTGGCAGGGGCTATGGGCACAGCCACCTAACCAGCGGGTCCCTACGTAGACAGGGTGGGGCTGGAAGCTGCTATAGGCCCTTTGGCGGGAGGTGTGGGGATACCCTGCTCTTCACAGGTACACAGTTTGCACCTATTTCTACATGTGTAGATTGTTTACATAATGGACACATATTTGTACACATGTACATATGATATTATCACAATAAACATATATGTACATAATATGTGTACAATAAATATGTACTTTATACGTACCTAATATAAACAATATGTACTTTTTGGTGATATTATGTGATATCTACATATTATTGATTATATATCTTATTGTGATAATATGTATGTTACCACTGAAATTTTTAGAAATGTACATAGAGTACACTTTATGTACCTATGCATTGTGTACACATTATAGAAATAAATAGGTACATATTTTACAGATTAGGTGCATTTTTTCTACATGTGTATTTTGTACACATATGTACAGCAGAGTAAATGTACAGACTATACCTATTTTATACATTTATTGTGATATGTCAATAAATGTACACATGAGTACATTCTGGGATATAATTTTTAGCATATTAGACAGGAATTACACCGGTGACCAAAGTGGGTTTACACCCAGGTGCGCACATAGTTTATACATGGACATGTTGTGCTTATTATGTACTCATGTACAGAATGTACATGTCTATATTATATATACATAGGTGTACGCAGCATACATAGGTACATACTGTGCACACATATGTACACGTGCATATATTGTACATCTGTACATAATGGGTACATGATGTACATGTGTACACATCATATCACAATAAATGTAAATATACATAATGTTTGGAATATGTACGTTTATATTATGTATTACGTTTATTGTGATTATATATGCTGTTGTGATATGATATCATTGTGACATTACAAATGTACATATTATACACATTATGTACCTATGCATTGTGCACAGATTATAGAAATAGAAAGAAACATATTTTACAGGTTATGTACATTTTATTTACTTGTGTATTGGGTACACAGAGTAAATGTACAGATCTTACTGACTTTATACGTTTATTGTGATATGTCAATAAATGTACACATTATGAGTACATTCTGTGATATTACATTTAGAATATAAGATAGAAATTACTCTGGTTACCAAAGTGGGTGTAAACTTATGTGTGCAGATATTTTGTACATGTACATACTGTGCATATTATGTACTTGTGTACAGAAGGTAAATATCTACATTATATGTATGTATGGGTACAGAGCGTACATATGTACATACTATGTACATATATCTACACCTGAATTTATTGTACATCCGTACATAATGGGTCCATGCTGTACATGTAAACACATCGTCATACCACAATAAATGGAAATGTACATAATGTGTGAAATACGTACATTTATATTATGTATTACATGTGTATTGTGATTGTATATGCTGTTCTGATATCATTGTGATATTACAAATGTACATATTGTACACATTATGGACATACCTATTGTGTACATATTATGTACACATAAATGTACATATTGTACAGATTATGTATATTTATTGTACATCTGTATGGTGCACACATATGTACATGACAGTCAACGTACATATGGTACATATTCTGTGCATTGTTTGTAATATTTCAGTAAGAGTACACATTATAAGTATATTCTGGGATATGATTTTTAGTATGTTAGATAAAAATTACTTTCAATATCAAAGTGGGTATACACTTATGTGTGTCAATTTTGTGATATTATCCATCATATCCCGAGTAGGTATTTCTCTCATTGTGAAAGCAGGTTTACACTCTCGGATTGCTCCAATATCAAGGCAAACTAAAACTCGTCTGTGATGTAGTTAATAATATCCTGAGGACAAAGGATGACCATACCCTGAATATCGCAGGAAGTGTACACCACCACTGTAGTATTGTTTCTAATGTTCAAAAACGGAAAGGATATTACTCCAAATATCTCAGAAAGCACACAAGCCCCCCGTGATATTGTTTCTAATAACTAGAGAATTACAGATGACATTACCCACGACGTGACTGGGGCTGTACTCTGGTCCTGGAATATTGTTCCTAATATCCAGAGAAGGAGAGGAAAATGTTGCTGCCCATAGGGAAATACTCTTAATACGGCAAGAGGTGTACACCATGCTTTGATATGGTCACTAATGTAAGCGAGAAAACAATTACATTGAATTAAGCATTGCAAGGAATGAAACTCCCCTATGATTTTCATTCTAATGTCAATGGGGGTGAGGATGACATTTTTGTCAATATGGCAGAGATGTAACTGGAGCAATTGCCTAATACACAAAAAAACAGAATAAGATTATCATTTTTATATAATATGGTTGCCAGTATATTACACCTGATTTGCAAAATAGCTGGGCCTCAGCAGCTGTGGGCAGAGCCCACAAGCGAGGGGACCCCTAAGCAGCCAGGGTGGGCCTGGGGGCTGCTCTGGGCTTTTTGGTGGGGTCTGTGAGCACATCGACCCAGCCAGGGGTCCCTGAGCAGCCATGGTTGGCCTGGGGGCTGCTACGGGCACTCTGGCATGGGCTGTGGGCACAGACACCTAGTCAGGGGGTCCCTAAGCAGCCAGGGTGGGCATGGGGGCTGCTACAGGCATTCGAGCAGTGTTTGTGGGTACAGCCCAATTGCCAGGGGGTCTCTAAGCAGCCAGGCTGGGCCTGGGGGCTGCTATAAGAGGGGCTTTGGTAATAGCGTGCTGTGCATCGGTACATAGTTTGCACCTATTACTACATGTGTAAATAGTTTTAATATCGGGCATATATATGTACATGCGTACATATGGAGTTATCACGATAAATTTATATTTACATAATATGTGCGAAATACATATGTACCTAATGCATACCCAATGTGTACAATATGTACTTTTTTGTAATATTAGACAATATATATTACTGTGATTATATATCTTATTGTGATTAAATATATTTTATCACTAATATTTTAAGGAATGTGCATAGTGTACACATTATATACCTATGTATTGTGTACACAATATAGAAATATATAGGTACATATTTTACAGATTATGTACACTTTTTCTACATGTGTATTGTGTACACCTATGCACAGCAGAGTAAATGTACAGACTGTACCTATTTTATACATTTCTTGTGATATGCCAATAAATGTACACATTATGAGTACATTCTAAAATATAATTTTTACCATATTAGAAATTACTCCATTGACCAAAGTGGGTGTACACCCAGGTGTGTACATAGTTTATACGTGTACATATTGTGCATATTAGGTACTCATGTACAAAATGTACATGTCAACATATGTATTTATGTGTACATAGTGTGCACATGCACATACTGTTCACACATATGTGCATGTGCATATTTTGTACATGTGTACATAATGGGTACATGATGTGCATGTGTACACACCGTGATACCACAATAAATGTAAATGTACACGATGTGTGCAATATGTACATTTATATTATGTATTACTTGTGTATTGTGATTTTATATGCTGTTGTGATATGATATCATTGTAATATTACAATAAATGTACATATTGCACACATTTCGTACATACCTATTGTGTACACATTATGTACCTGTAATTGCACATATTGTACAGATCATGTACGTTTTTGGTACATCTGTATTGTGTACACATATGTACATAACACTCTATGTACATATGGTATGTATTCTGCACATTGATTATAACATCTCAATAAGTGTACACATTATGAGTATATTGTGATATATGATTTTTAGTATATTAGATAAAAATTTCTTTCTATATCAAAGTGGGTATACACCCATGTGTGTCCATTTTTTGATATTATCCATCATATTTTAAGTAGGTATTACTCTCATTTTGAAAGCAAGTGTTCACTCTGTGATTGTTCCAATATCACAGGCAAAGTACAAGGCTTCTTTAATGTACTACCTAATATCCTGGGGACAAAAGATTATTATACCCTGAATATCGCAGGAAGTGTACACCACCACTGTAGTATCGTGTCTAATATCCAAAAACGGAAAAGATATTACTCCAAGTATCTGATAAAGCACACAAGACCCCCGTGATATTTTTTCTAATAACTAAGGGATTACAGATGACATTACTCACGATATGACTGGGGCTGTCCGCCGGTCCTGTGATATTGTTCCTAATATCCAGAGAACGAGAGAATAATGTTGCTGCCCATAGGCAAATCCTCTGAATACGAAAAGAGGAGTACACTGTGCTCTGATATGGTCACTAATGTAAACAAGAAAACAATTCTATTGAATTTAACACTGCAAGGGGTGAAACCCCCTTATGATTTCAATTCTAATGTCCAGGGGTGTGAGGATGACATTTTTGTCAATATGGCAGAGGTGTAACTAGAACTATTGCCTAGTATATCAAAACCAGGATAACATCATTTCCATATGATATGGTCGCCAGCATCATATTACACCACATTTTCAAAATAGCCGGGCACAGCTCCCTAGCCAGGGGGTCCCTAAGCAGCCAGCGTCAGCCTGGGAGCTGTTACGAGCCCTCTGGCGGGGAATGTGGTTACAGCTCCCTAGCCAGGGGGTCTTTAAGCAGCCAGGGTGGGCCTTGGGGCTGCTACGAGGGGGGCTGTGGTAATAGCCTGTTCTGCACAGGTACATAGTTTTAATAATGAACACATATTTGTATAAGTGTACACATGGTGTTATGATAAATATATATGTACATATGTGCACAATACATATAGACCTAATGCGTACCTACTGTGAACAATATGTATTTTTTTGTGGTATTACATGATATATATATATTACTGTGATTATATGCGTTATTTTGATTATATATATTTTATCACTGATATTTTAAGGAATGTGCATAGTGTACACATTATGTACCTATACATTGTTTACACATTATAGAAATATGTAGGTACATATTTTACAGAGTATGTACATTTTTTGTACATGTGCATTGTGTACACATATGTACAGCAGGGTAAATGTACAGATTGTACCTATTTTATACATTTATTGCAATATGCCAATAAATGTACACACTATTACTACATTCTGAATTATTATATTTTGTATATTAGATAGAAATTTCTCCGGTTACCAAAGTGGTTGTACACCCAGGTGTGTACATAGTTTATATGCGTACATATTGTGCATAGAATGTACTCGGGTACAGAAGGTACATATCTACATTATATGTACACATGTGTAGTGTACATATGTACATACTGTACCCACATATGTACACTTGCATATATTGTGCATCTGTACATAATGGGTACATGATGTACATGTTTACATATCATATCACAATAAATGTAGATGTACATGTTTGCAATATGTACATTTATATTGATATTACATATTACATGTGTGTTGTGATTTTATATGCAGTTGTGATTATATAACATTGTGATATTACAATAAATGTACATATTGTACACATTATGTGCATACCTATTGTGTGCACATTTTGTACATATATTCATACAAATGAGTTTATGTACATTTATTGTATATCTGTATTGTGTACATGTATGTACATCACAGTCAATGTACATATGTTAAATATTCTGTACATTGAGTGTAATATCCCAATAAGTGTACACATTATGAGTTTTTTCTGGGTTATGACATTTAGTATATTAGATAAAAATGACTTCCAATATCACAGTGGGTATATACCCATGTGTCTCCATTTTGTGATATTATCCATCATATCCTAAGTAGGTATTTCTCTCACAATGAAAGAAGGTGTACACTCTGTGATTGTTCCAATATTATAGGCAAAGTGCAAGGCTTCTGCGATGTAGTTCCTAATATCCCAGGGACAGAGGATGAGTATACTCTTAATATCGCAGGAAGTGTACACCACCACCGTAGTATTGTTTCTAATATCCAGAAACTAAAAGGATATTAATCCAAATATCTCCAAAAGCACACAAGACCCCCGTTACATTGTTCTTAATAACTAGGGGATTACAGATGACATTGCTCACGATGTGACTGGCGCTGTAAGCCGGTCCTGTGATATTCTTCCTAATATCCAGATAAGGAGAGAAAAATGTTGCTTGCCCATAGAGAAATATTCTGAATACTGCAAGAGATGTACACCGTGCTCTGATATGGTCACTAATGTAAACAAGAAAACAATTATATTGAATTAAACATTGCAAGGGGTGAAACCCTCCTATGCTTTCAATTCTAATGTCAATGGGGTGAGGATGACATTTTTGTCAATATGTCAAATGTGTAACTAGAACTATTGCCTAATATGTAAAGAACCACAATAACATTATCATTTCTGTGTGATATGGTTGCCAGTATCATATTACACCACATTTTCAAAATAGCCGGGCCCCAGCAGCTGTGGGCACAGCGCCCTAGGCAGGGGGTCCCTAAGCAGCCAGCGTGGGCCTGGTAGCTGTTATGGGCCCTCTGGCGGGGGCTGTGGGTACAGCCCCCTAGCCGGGGGTCTTTAAGCAGCCAGGGTGGGCATTGAGGCTGCTACGAGCAGAACTGTAGTAATAGCCTGCTGTGCATAGGTATGTAGTTTGCACCTATTTCTGCATGTGTACATTATTTAAATAGTAGGCACATATTTGTATACGTGTACATACGGTGTTATGATACATATATATTTTCATAATATGTGCACTATACATATGTACCTCATACCTAATGTGTACAATACGTACTTTTTGGTGATATTACACGACATATATGTATTAGTGTGATTATATATCTTACTGTGATTATATATATTTTATCACTGATATTTTAAGGAATGTGCATAGTGTACACATTATGTACCTATGCATTGTGTACACATTATAGAAATATATAGGTACATATTTTACAGATTATGTACATTTTTTGTACATGTGCATTGTGTACACCTATGTACAGCAGAGTACATGTACAGATTGTGCCTATTTAATACATTTATCACAATACGACAATAAATGTACACACTATGACTACATTCTGGGATTTTATATTTAGTATATTGGATAGAAATCTCTCCGGTTACCAAAGTCGGTATACACCTATATGTGTACCTAGAATATACGTGTATATATTGTACATACTGTGTACTCCTGTACAGAAGGTACATATCTACATTATATGAACACATGTGTAGTGTACATATGTACATACTGTGCACACTTATGTACACGTGTATATACCGCAAATCTGCACGTGTGCATGATGTACATGTGTACATATCATATCACAATAAATGCAAATGTATATGTGTGCAATATGTACATTTATATTGATATTATGTATTATATGTGTATTGTGATTATATATGCTGTTGTGAATATATGAAATCATTGTAATATTACAATATATTTACATATTGTACACATTATGTACATACCTACTGTGTACACATTATGTACATATAAATGTACATATTGTACAGATTATGTACTTTTTTGTACATCTGTATTGTGTACACATATGTACATCACAGTCAATGTACATATGGTACATATTTTGTACGTTGATTGTAATATCTCAATAAGTGTACACATTATGAGTATATTCTGGGATATGATTTATAGTATATAAGAAAATGTTACTTCCAATATCAATGTGGGTATACTCGCATGTGTGTCCATTTTGCTGTACCTTCTATTAATCTTTGCCATTGAACATGATAGTGAGAGGTGGTTCTTTTCTCTAACAAGGTTTTCTGTTAATATAACTGAACTCTACTACCTTGTGGCCTCTGTATCTTCCATTGTAAATTGTAATTACCTATAAAAGAGAATATTTTGACATCACGCATCTACCTCTTGGATCCATCAGCCAGAGGCCTAAAATAAAAAAGACATTCACCCCACGAATGGTTATATAGTGGTTGACAACCCCACTTTCTTCTAGGTAAATAATATCCTCTCTTTAACAGTAGCTACTTACAAGATTTGTGCATAAAGAATGTGACTTTTTTATCAGTATCTAGTTTATTCTTACATAAATTTCTAAAATACTGAGCGAATATTCTGATCATTGGTTATGTACTATTTTAATTTAATTTTTTCCTCTCAAATTTTATGTTAACTGCATACTCTACCCTGTTTATAAGACTGCCCTATGGTTAAATTTAGTAGATAGTAAATTATCCTGAGCACACAGAACAATTCTTTTTGTAATCAACTCTGAAACATCATTGAAAGAGCAAGGATATGGGAATGAGATTTATCTGGCTTTTATTTCTGGTACTTACTTGCTCTCTGACCTTGGGCAACTTATGTATTGCTCTGAGTCTCATCTTCTTCATCTGTAAAATGATCATAGTAATACCTAATTCATATGCAGCTTGGAAATGTGTAATTTAGTGATTGATATAAAGTTCCTGATACAATTTCTGACAAAATAATAGAAATCCCACGAGAGATAGCCATAACAATCAGAGTTTATATTCACATTAACTGGGATAAAATTGATCTGAAAATACAGCATAAAAAAGCAGCCAAAAATTCACAAGCATATATTTCGCTTGCCTTTTTATACAGAGCTGGAAAATTTCTCATCATTATCTCATCCATTGCCTGCAGCACGCTCCTTCCAAAACTCCTCCTAAGACCGTCTGCCAAGGTGGAACACACTGAACCGCATGTGACTCTGCCTTTTCTGACTATTTTTGCAAGATTTTTCTCATAGAGTATTATTAACAGAAAATGGGGCTGTTATCAAGGTGACTAGGAATGGTGCATTCTCAGTTCAGGCTCTGATGGAATGTCTACTTGATCTGGTGCAACTCCAGCTGTGCTCTTGGCTTTCCTCACTTTTGTGGTTCCGAGAATGCAAATATTCTCCCATGGCTTCCTGATTTTGTCTTTCTCCATGAGGTCTCATTCAAGTATAAACATTCCCTTCAATTTTCTCAACTCATTTTATATTGTCTGAATAACCTTGATAATTTTCCCTTTCCTAAAGCTATAGACCTTCTTTTTGTGTGTAAGAACAGATTACTCACAAATGTTTACTGTCCGCTAAACATTTATGTGTATTCGGTCCTTAATTCTACACACAAAATATCGTCTCTACCAACATTTTACAACTATAGTCTTTCTATAGAGAACTATGAAAGGAACTTGCTCTAAAGGAGAAACTTCCAGAGCTAAACCAAGGGTCTGACAATTTTTAACAATATGTTATTCAGTAAAAATATTTTTTCAGTTAACAGAGAAGAATGCCATGGACAAAATGGCAAAACAGAACTTTTCAGCACTTATTCCTTCACTGAAACATCAATTTGAACAGCCATCCGTGCATCAAAGTGTCTTCAAAAGAGACAAGGAATCCAGGTGAGAGGTTATAGCACGTTTGTGGAGTAGAAAAGTAAGAAAAACGGCATAAAATAGAGTATAAAAGAGAGTTTTCTATTATCTGCATTACCCCGCCCCTAAACCTGGGTAGTGCAGCATGGAGAGAGATACCATGTATGTGCAGAGAGGAGAGTAAATGTAACACCTGACTTCAACATCAACTCCAATGCCAGGCACAATTCAGTGAACTCAACACCAGGCAGGTTTCTATAGCCATAGGCTATGGGACAGACCCTGTCAACCCAAGCTCCAGGCCTTCCCCTATGGCTCTAAGATCTAATGCCTCCAACCTCCATGGCTCCTACCGACATAGGCTCCAGGCCTTCACCACAACCAGGCCATTTATGGCTTCCCCAGGCTCCACACTGGTTACTATAGACTCGTAAGTGCCTGGATAAACAAACTTCTACATCGACACAGTGGAATATTATTCAGCAATGAAAGCAATAATCTTTGAATGTGGCTTTTGTTGCAGAAAAAAAGCACGTGAGCTATGAAGCCATTAAAAGACATAGAGGAAACTCAAATACATACTACTAAGTGAAAGAAACCAATCTCAAATGACCACTTACTATATGAATCCAACTATATGACATTCTGGAAAAGGCAAAACTATAGAGACATCAAAACGTTCAGTGATTGCTGGGGGTTGAAAAGTGGGGAAGGATAAATGGGCAGAGCATAGAGGATGTTTAGGGCAATGAAACTACTCTGTGTGTTACTATAATGGTAGACACATGCCATTACACCCTTGTCAAAACTCACTGAATATACGACAGCAAGAATGGTCCCTAATGTCAATTATAAACTATGGGTGACAGTGATAAGTCAATGTTGGTTCATCCATTGTAACAAATGTACCTCTCTAGTGAGGAAGGCTGATAGTGGAGGAGGCTGTGCATTTGGGGAGGTGGGAATGTAGGAACTCTCTGTACTTTCCACTATGCCTCACTATTAACTTTACACTGCTCTAAAAATAAAGCGTATTTGAAAAAAGATTGAGCTGTTGATATAAGCCCAATGTCTACTTTGACGTCCAGAAATGTTTCTTTTAAAACGCTAATACACCACTTCCTGGAAGAAAATATTTGTTAACAAATTCTTTTCTAGAACAATTATTTTTGTGGGTGTTCCTGTCACAAATATACATAAAAATCAGAATATGCACCAACATCTTGATACTCTAAAAACACAATACCAACAACGTTAAGAAAATCATTTCTAAATTTGATCTAAGCCAAAATGTGGAGAAGCAAAAGGGAAGAAAATTATTTCTGTATAATGAGATTATAGGTTGTTTCTCTGAACTCCTCTACAGTTTTCAGTATTTTCCAACTTCTATCATGGGGATATATAAATATATAAGTAGATATGTAGATATATAGTGATTAGATATATATTTATATATAATAAATAAACAGATGCCATTTTTATTTTTTATTATTTATTTATTTTTTGAGACGGAGTTTCGCTCGTTTCCCAGCTGGAGTGCAATGGCGCGATCTTGGCTCACCGCAACCTCCACCTCCTGGGTTCAGGCAATTCTCCTGCCTCAGCCTCCTGAGTAGCTGGGATTACAGGCACACGCCACCAAGCCCAGCTAATTTTTTGTATTTTTAGTAGAGACGGGGTTTCACCATGTTGACCAGGATGGTCTCGATCTCTTGACCTCGTGATCCACCCACATCGGCCTCCCAAAGTGCTGGGATTACAGGCTTGAGCCACCGCGCCCGGCCTACAGATACCATTTTTAAAAGATATATTTATGTATTTTATATATTTATATAATATATACACCATGTTATCACCATTATGGATATAAAGAAGGACATTAAAATAGTGAAAAGATTAAAATAAAATGTACCAAAATGGAAACAGTGATTTAACTCTGCCTAGCTTTATGTGATTAAACAAGGTCTTTTTCAAAACTATTTTTCTTTGCTTTCCAGAGGCTTTATAATAAATCTATATTTTTATATTTAAAAGCCTAATTTTTATTAAGCAAATAAAAATTCAGCAACACTCTCTTTAGAACATTTTTTTAAATCAACTTGAGCATGAAGAAAATGTTATGACTATGGTGGTGAGCATTTTGAAAGATTAGCAGAAGCAGGGATAATGTGACATTTAGCTGATCTTTCAAGGGAAGCTAGACAAATGACACTTTTCGAAAAGAAAACAGTAACTAGTGGTGAAACATGGTATCGCCAGTATGATTAAGAAGGAAAGTGTCAACTTCTTCTGTGGAAAATCCTAACATTACCAAACGTAAGAAGGCAAATACTTCAACAACAGAAATGAAAAAGATCTTGATTTATTTATTTAACACTTTTTTAGAGTTTAATCCCAGAAAGTCTATTTTGAAGAAAAGAAAAAATCTTACTCGTGTATATTACCCTTTGCAGTGAACTGGCCAAATAAGTCTATCCAAGGTACGTTGAATACCGAGCATGCTGGAAACATTTTTATTGACATCATCTCTAATCCCTACAACAATAGTGCAAAGAAAGGTTTAACATCTTCTTTTTACAGAGAGGAAAGCTGAGGCTCAAAGAGGTATAGTAGTTCATTTAACATTACACATCCAATACGTAATGGAGGTGGGACCTATACTTACATCTGTCAGACCTTAAAGTCTGTGTTCTTCTTTCTACCTCTCTGCCTCAGTCCAACAATTGGGATCTTTGCCATGATGCCTCACGAGTTCACGAGGCACTTTTCAGGAAGTTTTTGACTCAGACTTTATCACTCAGCAAGATACCTCAACTAATTTACAAAATGTGACTTGAAATGCAGGTTGTAATTCCAAAAGCAAAAATCCAACCACAAAAGATAAAGTCTTAATCAGTAGAGCTTTACAGAAGGAAGTAATGTAGGTAGTAAGGGCACTTTCAGAAATGTCTGGACTCAGAGGAGTCGATGTATCACCTGTTAGAAATTGTACTCGCTTGGTAGCAAAATTTTCCTTGTGTTCACTTAAAATAATAGTCTTGTTGTTTTAAAACCAACGCACAGTCAGAGGGTGACTTGGATGTTTATTTTTTATTCTCTTTGCCTTCTTGTTTTAAGAATGGGTTTTTCCTAAATTCTAATTATTATTGTAACTTACATAAGTGCAGCCGATTTTGCTTTTAAGGATAAAACTACATTTAAGTAGCTTTGTCTGGATTATCAACACCAGGCCCTGAAGAAGTGAGTTCCTAAAGGGTAGGAACTTTGCTTATGTCTATATCTCAGTTGTGTTCAACAGAATAACTGGCGCAAATTAGCAAATGATGCACTGAGGAATCATAGAACAAAAGACTTTATGAAGAACTAAGTTTCAGATTCAGGGTGACGCTAAGGAGCTAGTGTACCAGAGGATGGTATGACTTCTGCAATCACAAAAGCAGCATTCAGTCTGATCTGGGCTCTAAGAAGTGCTCCTTGAGACCTGACATTTTATCCTAACACTGCCACTAACAGGTTAAGTCAGAAAGAGTTCACTTCCCAGAGCTTTCGATTTCTGGTTTCCAAATCAGCACAATGAGAAACTGAAAAGAAGGAAAGAGGAAAAAAAGAGAGGGTCAGAGATCCCTCCTGCTTGTACAATGCCATGATTTGGACACAGGGTTTGGGCAACCATGGCCCATCCACCAATTCCTGCCTGTCGTCTCTTGTCAGACAGCTCACGAGCCACGAATGTGAAAGAATTCAAAAAAGTAACAATATTTTGGGACATGTCAACAATTACATAAAATGCAATTTTCAGTTCTCATAAAAGTACTTTGGAACTCAGCCCCACTCCTTTATTACCCATTTCTATGGCTGCTTTCACACCACAACCACAGAGATAAGTAGCTGTGACAGAGACCATATGGGCTGCCGAGCCTAAAATATTTACTGCCTAGACCTTTCCAGAAAAAAAAAGGATTGCTGATCTTTTACACAGACAATCAAGCAAGCGATCACCTGAGAACATTAAAATCTGTGTCTAGGACAAATGGGGCCTATATAAACTAGGGAATAATCTTCCCCACTACTTATGCAAGAACATTCACGCTTGAGAGAGCAGGCTACATGGCTTGGCAGCACTACTGCCACCAGTCCAGACTTCCCCTCACCTGTGCCCTATAAGTGACCAGCATTTCTAGGCATCCGTGGAGCAGCGGGGTGCATTCTCATGGCTGGCCCCACACCTTCCCTTCCTCCTGCTTCCTCACATTCTATTTTCTGAGTGGTTGTCAAAGGAACGCTGAATTTTGCTGTCACTTTTTCAGACCCCAATTCCACTTATGACAGTCTTGGTACCAGAAAGCATTCCGAGCTCCTATCTCATCACCACAACCGCCTGCTTCTCACTTAGTCCAGACGAGCTTGCCACAGTGCACTTGCTTTTTAATCGCTCTCTCTCTTCTTGCCTTCACCTCCTCTCCCTCCCTCTCTCCCTGGCTCTTTCCGTCACACGGATGTGTGCACATACACAAGTTCCGATTAGATAAAAGAAGAAACACTTTTTAAGTTTCTTTCTAGGCCTAATAGAAATTTTTTTTTTTTTTTTTACAAAAACAGAGCTGTTTTTTTCCATTGCGAAAGTGTGGGTGTCCTTCCTTTTGGAGAGTAACAATCATGTTCTACATGGCCTTCTGACACATTGCATGTTGTACATATGTGTGTGTGCACATGTGCATATGAGTGTTAGGGTATTTGTGTGTAGCAGGGAGGAAAGAGATGAAGGAGAGTGTGCATGTGCATGTTGGGTCATATGAGTGTGAGTGTGTGCATGCACGTGCCTGTGTGTGTGCACATGTGTATGAGCATGCTTGTATTTGCATATGAGAATGTGCATGTGAGAGAGAAAGAAAGAATGCGTGTATGTGTGAATGTGTATGTGTGTGTATAGCAGGGAAGAAGGGGATGAAGGAGAGTATGCTAAAAAGAGAACACCTCAGAACAGTCAAATAAAAGATTCCATATCAACATCATATCTTGTTAAAATACAGGATTCCCAAGTCAGTCACCTTCAAGCTGGAAGCCTGGAGTGTAAAAAGAGTGGGTGTTCTTCTCTGACAACTTATTGTCTAAGACAATTTTATGATCAAAAATATATTCGAATAAAAGTACCTGAGAAAAGTACATAAAGAGAATATAGCAAAATGTTAACAATGGTTTTCTTTGGGTGAGAGAAAGAAGAGGCAGGTTGTGGTTGATCTGTTTCTTTTAGTTCAACTATTCTGCATTCCTCACTTTTAAATTTTGGATATTAAGCTGGAGAGAAAGAACATGAATATAAAGATGAATTCGCTGAATGGAGCAACGAATGCTGAGTTAGCCAAAAATGTATGGCTACCTTCTATATCTAATTATCTGAGGGCAAATCAGAAAACACCACTTTCAGAAAAATTTTTTTTTTTTTTTAGAAATGAAGTTTCGCTCTTGTTGCCCAAGCTGGAGCGCAACGGCACAATCTCGGCTCACCGCAGCCTCCGCCTTTTGGGTTCAGGCAATTCTCCTTCCTCAGCCTCCCGAGTAGCTGGGATTACAGGCACGCACCACCATGCCCAGCTAATTTTTTGTATTTTTAGCAGAGACAGGGTTTCACAATGTTGACCAGGATGGTCTCGATCTCTTGATCTTGTGATCCACCCACCTCGGCCTCCCAAAGTGCTGGGATTACAGGCTTGAGCCACCGCCCCCAGCCAGAAATTTTTTAAAATGTGTTTTACGTTATTTTCCCTTTCAGCCTAAGGACTAAAAATTGAACACAACTGGATCTGCGCCATTGCCTCAAAGATTCTTAGCCTAGTTCAAGATCCATTGTCTGGACACTCCTGCTTTTTAGACAGAAAACAGGTCTAAATTCCTATTGACTTCCAAATACACAGACCCACATATTTGTCACAGTAGCCTCTCTCTCTCACCCTGTCTCTGTCCCTCTGAGTCTCTCTTTCTTTCTCTCTCTCTTCCCTCACATCATCCCCAAATCAGAATGCATATATAAAAATTTGATTAACTGAAACATAGAATGATCAAGATTTTACTACAAGAGAATTACACAGACTTCAGCTAAGATGTTTGGTTGAACACCTGCATATGCCTTCACTCCATCATTAAACCACATTAACACAGGATGATTAAAAATAAATAAACCAACAAAGATAAAAAGAAAATAAAGACAATCCCTTCAGCATATAGAAAACTGGCAAGCAGAAGCTGTCAGTGACACCTGACAGTAGACCCAGAGATGCTAAATCCCAAGCCAGTGGCAGGAAGGCAACCAGGATCCCCAAGGGTTCAAGAGTTGGCAGCTAAATTTACCTAGGGAATTTATGTTTCAGTAGTAGGTAGATCCCAGATCCTCTCCCTAGAATCGGTGACTGCATCCCACGGTGGTGGCAGGGTGGAGGTTTCCTCTCTATAGGGTAAAATTTGGTGTCTCTAGGCAGGAGCTCTCTAGACACAAGTGCTTAAATGTGCACACTGAACACTGAGATCCTCCAGGTTTTCCTACCACTGAGTTCCAATGAGGGTGGCCGATACACTTGGTCAGAAGTTAAGATGATTTTTCTCTAGAGAGAATCTCTCTTGCTCAAGAAGAAAAGGTCTGACCCAGCAAGACCACCGCCCACAAAATGTTACAATCACAGAACTTCCATCAGCTTTTAGCTTTTCAGTGCTCCAGTTTTTTCTAACAGACACAGACAGCTAAGGGTCACCAGGCATCTGAGCAAAGCTTCTAACATGAATGGCCGAGACCAGAGCAACAAGACACATAAATGCAGCCTGAATGAGGACTGTGCTAAAAGATAAGACCTTCTGAAACCCATATGAATGTTCTCGAAGAGATAAAAGTGTTACCATTTTCATGAAACAAGAAGCAAATTTAAAGAAAAAGTAAACGCTTAGAAATTAAAAATATGACAGCAGAACTTGTGAAAAATTCTTGTTACAATAGTAAGACAACAAAGTTGAGTAGATGAACCTTATGTCTTCCAGAAATAGCGATAAGAAAAAAGTTGAAATCCGGAAGAAAATTTGAACAGGTTCAACACTAAAATGATCAGAATTCCAAAGATAGAAATAGAGACAGACAGAGAGAGACAAAAAAGAACAGACACACGCAGCAAATAAGAAAGAGAGAGATAAACCCTAACACAGTAATTGCTGGAGACTACAGCACCCAACTTTCAGCACTGGACAGATCTTCCAGACAGAAAACCAACCAATCAACATGAAATTTAATCTTTACTACAGACCAAATGGAACTGATATTCAAGGAACATTTCATCCAATGACTGCAGAATACACATTTTTTCAACTCAACACATAGATCATTCATAAGTATAGAAGATACCTTAGGTCACAAAGCAAATGCAATCACATTTGAAATCAGGACTAAGAAATTCATTCAAAACCATACACTTACATGGAAACTGAGTCACTTGCTCCTGAATGACTCCTGGGTAAATAATGACATTAAGGCAGAAATCAGGAAGTTTAAGAAGTTCTTTGAAAGTAATGAGAACAAAGGTACAACTTACCAGAGTTTCTGGGATGCAGCTAGTCAAGTAGTGTTGAGAGAAATGTATAGTACTAAATGCTCACATCGAGAAGTGAGAACTCGGGACAGCTGCGGTGACTCACTCTTGTAATCTCAGCACTTTTGGAGGCCAAGGCGGGCAGATTACAAGGTCAGGAGTTTGAGACCAGCCTGACCAACATGGTGAAACCCCATTCTACTAAAAATACAAAAATTAGCTGGTGTTGTGGCACATACCTGTAATCCCAGGTACTCAGGAGGCTGAGGCAGGAGAACTGCTTGAACCCAGGAGATAAATGTTGCAGTGAGCCCATATCACACCACTGCCCTCCAGCCTGGTTGAGAGAACAACACTCCATCTCAAAAACAAAATTGAGATCTCAAGTTAACTACCCAACATCACAATTAAAAGAATTAGAAACCCAAGAGCAAAGAACACCCTCAAAGCTATGCTGAATGGGAGTGGGGAGAGAGGGCATCTTTATCTTGTGCCAATTTTTAAGGGGAATGCTTTCAGCTTTTGTCCATTCAGTATGATGCTGGCTGTGGGTTTGTCACATGTGGCTCTTATTATTTTGAGGTATGTTCCTTCAGTACCTGGTTTATTGAGAGTTTTTAACACACATGAAAGTTGAATTTTATCAAAAGCTGTTTTTGCATCCATTGAGATAATCATGTGGGTAATTTTTTTCTTTAGTTCTGTTTATGTGACGATGACATTGATCAATTTGCATGTGTTAAACCAAACTTGCATCTCAGGGAGGGTGGTTGTGACCAGGAATTTATCAGTTTCTTCTAGATTTCTTAATTTTTTCAGGTTCAGTGGCTCACATCTGCAATCCCAGAACTTTGGGAGGTCAAGGTGGATTGATCACCTGAGATTGGGAGTTCAAGACCAGCTGGATCAACATGGAGAAACCCCATGTCTACTAAAAATACACAATTAGCAGGGTGGCACATGCATGTAATCCCAGCTACTCAGGAAGCTGAGGCAGGAGAATAGCTTGAACTCAGGAGGCAGAGGTTGCACTAAGCCGAGATCTCACCATTGTCCTCCAGCCTGAGCAACAAGCACAAAACTTCATCTCAAAATTAAAGAAAAAAAAGTGCCTACAGTTGTACATAATATTCTCTGAGGGTGCTTTGTATTTCTGTGGGGTCAGTGGTAATATTGCCCTTATTGTTTTTGATGGTGGTTATTCGAATCTCTTCCCTTTCTCGTTCATTGGTCTAGCTTCAAGTTTATTATTTTTTAACCAGTATGATTTTAATAGACCAGTTACTGGGTAGTAAATTGAAACATACAGAGTGCCATCTCCAAGAGCAGTCATGATTTCATTTGGGTTCTTGAAAAATGTTAAGAAGTAGGTTGAGTTTTATTATTTTTTTCAGAAAACCAGCTTTTGAAAAATTTATGTGGAACCAAAAACAGCCAAGGCAATCCTAAGCAAGAAGAGCAAAGCTGGAAGCGACATGCTACCAGACTTCAAACTGCATTACAGGGCTACAGGAAACAACAGCATAGTACTGGTACAAAAACAAACACATAGACTAATGGAACAGAATAGAGAATCCAGAAACAAAACCAAGCTTCTACAACTATCTGATCTTTGGCAAACTTAACAAAAACAAGCAAGGGGGAAAAGATTCTCCCTATTCAATAAACGATGCCAGGATAACTGGATAGCCATATGCAAAAGACTGAAACTAGACCCCTTCTTTACATTACATACAAAAATTTGCTCAAGATAGATTAAACACTGATATGTAAAACCAAAAACTATAAAAGCTCTGCAAGACATGAGACAATGCCATTCAAAACATAAGCACAGGCAAAGATTTCATCATGAACATGCCAAAAGAAAAGGTAACAAAAGCAAAATTGAAAACTGGGGTCAAATTATAATGAGATACTTTCACACAGAAAAATAAACTATCAACAGAGAAAACTGACAACCTACAGAATGTGAGAAAATGTTTGTAAACTATGCATCCCACAAAAATCTAATATCAAACATCGGCAGGGAAATTCAATTTACAAGAGGAAAACAAACAACCCATAAAAAGGTGGGCAAAGAACATAAACAGACACTTTTAAAACAAGACATATATGCAACAAGCAATCATATTAAAAAAGCTCAACGTCACTGATTATTAGAGAAATGCAAATGAAAATTATAATAAGATACCATCTCACACCAGTCATAATGGCAATTATTAAAGCAAAAAAAAAAACCACATACTGGCAAGGTTAGAGAGAAAAACAACACTTACACACTGTATTCGGGAATGCAAATTAGTTCTGCCATTGTGAAAAAGTGTCATGATTCCTCAAAGACCGAAAGAGTGAAATACCATTTGAGTCAGCAAACCTAGTAATGGGTTACTAGGTATGTACCCAAGGGAATATAAATCCTTCTGTTATAGAGACATGTGCACGCATATGTCCATGGCAGCACTTTTCACATTAGCAAAAATATGGAATCAAGCTAAATGCCCATCAATGGTAGACTGGATAAAGAAAATGTGGTACATATACAACAAAAAACACTAGGCAGCCACAAAAGAATGCGATCATGTTCTCTTCACGGACATAGATGAAGCTGGAGACTATTATTCTTAGCAAACTAATGCAGGAACACAAAATCCAAATACCAGATATTTTCACTTGCAAGTGGGAGCTAAATGATGAGAACACAGGAACATACAACAGGCGGAAGAACAACACACACTAGAGCCTTTCAGAGAGTGGAGAATGAGAGAAGGAAGAAGATCAGGAAAAACAACTAAATGGGACTAGGCTTAATACCGGAGTAATGAAATGATCTGTACAACAAACCTCATGACAGACTTTACCTAAATAACAAACCTGTGCTTGAACCTTTGAACTTAAATAAAAGTTAAAAAAAAAGGCAACTTCTCAAGTTGAATAACATAACCTCCTAGGTTTAAACACATGAACACAAACTCACACCAAGGAACATTGTCTTGAAAATCTGCAATATATGACAAAGGAAAACAGCTCTCCTAAGTTTTCAGAAAAGTTTTTTAAAAAACAGTATTTACAAAGAATCAAAAATCAGAATGATTTCAGGCTTCTCAACAGCACTACCAGAAGCTGGGAAATAATGGAGTAGTATCTTTAAAACTTGAATGGGAAATTATTTTCAATCAAAAATTCTATGCCCCACCAGTCATGTAAGTGTAAGAAGAAATAAAGTCATATTTCAGAACAATTTGCTTCAGTGTATCCTTGCTTGAATAAGTTACTGGAGGATACAGTCCACAAACAAGAGATTCAGGGCATGGGACAGTGCAAAACAACAGAGTGGGTTTGTATTTGTATTGAAAAGACAGCAGCATTCGAGAGTTAGGGAATACTGGATGAGGAGTTTTCTCCAGCATCCCTGGAGCCCACACCTCTCATTTCCACATTCCTATGTCCCATTGCTGCCCATGAATTCTGATCACCTATTCCTTTGATAGAGGTATTTCTCTCACCGATTAGCTGTAGTCAAGTGGCTCTTTCTTGGGCTACAGGAGGAAATCTATTGCTTTTTATTAAACATCAATTTGATTAACCTAGGCTTAAGGTCAGCATTATGCCATCAGCTGTACGTTCTTGGGAAGACATCTACTCACAAACTGATTAAAGAACGTGGCCCTCCTACCTCTGACTTGTGTGATTCTAAGCAAGCTATTTAGCACCCTCTCATCTGTGAAACAAACATAAAGTTCTTATCTTGGGCTCCACAAACAGAAAGTGTTGAACAAGAACAGTTTCTTCTCCTCCAAGGCCAGACCATATGGAGGACCCTAAGACAGCCACAGTCTTGGTCAGTAGGACAAACACAAGGTTCAAATTGCACCATTAAAACTGTGGCCAAACGTTTGCTCTGCCTCTGAGTCACTCACTGTCATAAGGCTCTACCGGTTCCCATTCCAGATAGAAAGTGGGCTTTTGTTGGTTTTTGTTGTGTTTTTCAAGAGATGGAGTCACCCAGGCTGGAGTACAGTGGCATGACCATAGCTCACTGCAGCCCCAAACTCCTGAGCTCAAGTGACCTTTCTGCCATGGCCTCCTGACAGAAGCTGGGCCAACAGGGCAGCAGGTATGCATCCCCACACCCAGTAATTTTTTTTTTTTTGAGAGATGGGGTACCGCTATGTTGCCCAGACTGCTCTCAAATTCCTGGCCTGAAGCAATTTTCCCATATTAGCCTCCTAAATTTCTAGGATTACAGGTGTGAGCCGCTGTGCCTAACAGGTGTTCTTAAATGCAATTTCCACACTGCTATTCTGAAGAAGGGCAAGGAGCAAAGAGTCCCTCCTTGAAACATAGAAAATAAAAGCATTCACTATTAAGTGGAGGCAGAGTTGATGATCAGTCAAAACTACTTCAACTGTAATCCAGAAGTCCCATTGATACAGGAGTTCTAAAGAAATTATTTAGTCAGAGATTGAAAGTAAGGAAGTCTTTGGTAAGGTTTCCCTTTGAATAAAAAGCAGCCCCAAAACCATTTCTAACAAAGAGCGGCCTGTAAAATAGAGCTGCAGATATAGACAAGCAAGCTGGAAGCTTGCACAGGCGAATGCCAGCAGCTGTAACAATAGGAGGCTACTTGGGTGCCAGGCATGCTCAACCTGACGGCTTTATCTTCCTTTTTCTTTATCAACCACAAGTGCAGTAAGGGACAGACAACATGCACTGGCCAAGTAGGAAACCTATATGCATAAGAAGATTCGGGTGGATAGCCAGCTTCTTCACGAGCTATGTAAAGCTCTCACCTGGTCCAACCCATATTTGGACTCTATGTAAATCAAACACCACCTCCTCAACAAGTCTATAAAACCTTGTGCAGTTCACCAGAAAACCAGAAAACACACTCAGAAGCCCCTCTCTCTCTCTCTGCAGAAGAGAGATGTTCTCTTTTCTTCTTTTGCCTGTAAAACCTCCATTCTTAACCTCACTCCATGTGTATTCACGTCCTTGATTTTCTTGACATGAGGCAATGTACCTTGGGTATTACCTCAGATGGACAATGCTGCTTCATCATAGTTCTGTTTTGTTCAGGTTGTGGGACAAACGGCTCCTTTCCTCTGCAACCTCAGCTCAACCTTACTCAGGCCTCCTTCCAGCAGAACCACAGAGCCAAATGAAACCCCTTAAGTCTTCTTTTAAATGGGCAGCCGCTCCAAAGAAAGCAGCATGATGAGTTTCAGGTGGCCCGGGGTGGGGGCAGTGCTACTCTGGCTTCTCCGTGCTCAGGCCCTCTCAGTTCAAAAGCGCACCACGTGGAGCAATAGAACACCTGCTCATCTGAGTTTTAAAAATAGTGGGAGGAAAAGCGCTGTCTTCATGCTTATTTCCCTGGCAGAGGGGAGGTCATAAAACACTAATTTCTAAGCAGTGGACCAGAGTTTTACTGATCTCTTCTGTTACTTACTCATGTTTACCCAGAGAAACCACATCACAAATCTGAGTCTCCTCTGGCAAGAGAAGGAATCGGATTCATGATTCTCTCAGCCCCCTTTCCACAGTGGAGTTCTGACTCCACTTCTAAAATACTTTTCTGCAAGCCTCTGTACCTCATAAATGTTTTACTACACTCGAGACAGCAAAGGGAAGCACAGATTAGCTACTGTTTTCAGAACAGTGGAAACATGCCGTGTTCTCCAAGTTTGGCATTGGAGTCAAAGATCAAGCGCCAAACAGTAGTTGTCAAGAATCCTTTCATTTACAATCAGGTTCTAGACTTTTCAAATGGTGTGGGCAAGAATCCGTTTTGCCAGAATAGGTTATTATCTACCTCTTACCTTTATAGGACAGGACTAAAAATTCTCTTTTTTAAGACAGAGTCTTGCTCTGTTCCCGAGGCTGGAGTGCAGTGGCATGATCTCGGCTCACTACAACTTCTGCCTCTCAGGTTGAAGTGATTTTCCTGCCTAAGCCTCCTGAGTAGCTGGAATTACAGGGGCCCACCACTACACTCAGCTAATTTTTGAATTTTTAGTAGAGACAGGGTCTCCCCATGTTTGCCAGGGTAGTCTCCAAAGCCTGACCTTATGATCTGCCTACCTGAGCTGCCCAACGTACTGGGATTACAGATGTTAGCCACCACGCTGGGCATTTTTTTTAATTACACTGAAGACTTTTGAAAGCGTTGTGTGTTGTAAGAACTCCCTCCTCACCCAATTCTCATGGATGGGAAAATGCTGCTGCTTCATTTTAAAGCTAATGAGCTGCCTGAACAGGAACTTCTAATTAACCATTCAAACTGATTAGCTCACGTCCCTGAAGGCTGGAGAACACGGGAACTGCTATCCCATCTGAATACAATCAAAAGGCAAAAGGCTGTGGCCAAGTTGAAATAATGGGGCAGATAGAAGCGATAAAGACTGGAGCTGGGAGTGGCCCGTACTTCAAGTTAAGCCAAACAAAGGTGTTTGCATGTTTTATATGGGCCAAATAGGAATTCCATAATAGAGAAAACCATTGGTTTTAAGGAGGACGCTGCCCTGAAAAGCTTCCTGCCAGGGGTAAGGAAGAGGCTGCCCAGGACACCCAGAGGCAGGTGGTAGGAGGGCTCTTAGTGGCTTCCTAGAAACTGTATTACCTGAGGTAGTGAACTGCTGTCAGAGATCCCTACCAGGAGAATTTCTCAGGAACGCATGAGAAAGGGCCCAAAACTGCATGCCTGCTCCTAAAATGTGACACCATAATACAGCTGAACTATTCAATAAGGCCCTATCTGTTCCTCTGTCTCTCCTTTCTCCCTGCCCCTATCCAACCCTAGAAGAGCCAGAAAGTACTGCTAAGAAGTGAGGGTGGGTGGTCATAACCAAACACACTTCCCTCCTTTCCCTTCCCACTGTGGGTTTCTCAGGCTGAGGCTGTCACAGAGGAGGAGGGATGAAAATTGTTTTCGTTGATATTTTATCATGAACATTTATGAAGGTACAGCAAAGTTGAAAAAACTTTACAGTGAACACTTTAACTGTATCTTCACCAACTTGGAGTCTTGTTTTATCTCATGTCCATCCATAGATCCATCTTTCTATCCATCCAGTAATCCATTATAGTTTTTAGGCATTTTAAAGTAAATTGCAGACATCAGTAACTCAACGTGCATTAACTAGAATTTGGTACCTTTTTTTTTCCTTTTGGTGTAAAGTTTACAAATGATGAAATGCAAAAATTTTAAGTATGTATTTACCGAATTTTGACAAAAGTATACATATGTGTAACCCAAAACTCTATCAAATAAAGAAGATTACTATAATCCCTGATATGGTTTGGCTGTGTCCTCACCCAAATCTCTTCTTGAATTGTAGCTCCCAGAATTCCCACGTGTTGTGGGAGGGACCTGGTGGGAGAGAATTTAATCATGGTGACAGTTTCCCCCATACTGTTCTTGTGATAGTGAATAAGTCTCACAAGAGCTGATGCTTCTATAAGAGGAAAGCCCTTTTGCTTGTTTCTCATTTCTCTTGTCTGCCACCATGTAAGATGTCCCTTTGACTTTCTGCCGTGATGATGAGGCCTCCCCAGCCAGGTGCAACTGTGAGTCCCTTAAACCTTTTTTGAATAAAGTACCCAGTATCAGGTATGTCTTTATCAGCAGTGAAAAAACGGACTAATACAATCCCAGAAAGTTTCCTCATGACTTGTCTCAGTCTCCAGCTCTGTACCCTTGGATTTTTTTCATTGTAGACTAAGTTTGCCAACTTTAGAAATTCCACATAACTTGAATCATGTTGTGATAACCCTATATATAAGGCTCCCTTCAGTCCACAAAATAATTTTTATATTTATCAGTCAGGTTACACATATCAGTATCTCTTTCATTTTTATTGCTGAGTAGTATTTCATGCTATGAAATAACGTAGTTCGCTACCTGATCCTCTATCTGTGGTCACCAGAAACATTTTCAACTTTTGATTATTATGAGTAAAGCTATTGTGGTCTTCTATAAGTATTTTTATTAACACGTATTTTCACTAATTGGGGTAGATTCCTAACTCGGAAATTTATTATAGATGAGATGTATATTCGTTCTGTAAGAAAATTCCAGAAATTTGACAAAGTAGTTGTACTGTTTTATAGTCCCATTAGCAATAGTTATAGTTGTGCTGTATTCTTGCCAACATTTGGTGTTTAGTCTTTCCCAACCTAGTTATTTTGTGGGGTGTGTAGTAGTATCTCACTGTGGTTTTAATCTGTATTTCCTTGATGTTAACCATTTTGTCCCACTTGTATATTATCTTTGCAAAGTGGCTCCTCAAATTTTTTCCCCTTCTAAACAGTAATTGTTATCTTTTTTTCTTTTAGTTGTTCTGTCATCCAGGCTGGAAGGCAATGGTGCAATCTTGGCTCACTACAGCCTCTGCTTCCTGGGCTCAAGCGATCCTCCCACCTCAGTCTCCCAATTAGCTGATACCAGGCTAACTTTTTGTATCGATATTAGCCAACATACAAGGCTAATTTTTTGTACTTATACTAGGTGTCAGGGTCTCACCATGTTGCCCAGACTAGTCTCAAACTCCTGGCCTTAAGCCATTCATCCTCCTCGGCCTCCCAAAGTACTGGCACTACAGGTGTGAGCCACTGTGCCCAGCCTTATTTTCAGGTTATAAAACTGCTTTATGTATTCTGGAAATCAGGCTCTTTACTGGAAATAGATTTATGACCATTTTCTGTCAGGCTGTGGCTTGCATATTCTTTGGTTTAATGTATCTTTTAATTTTCCCAGACACATTTTCTGCAAAATTTGTGTTAGTTTTTGTTGTATTTTTCAGATACTTTGTTCATTTCATCTAAGTTGCAGAATTTGTCACCATGACGTTGTTTATGATAGTCTCTTATTATCCTTTTCACGTCTGCAGGATCTGTAGTGATAGTTTCACTTCGCTTTCACTTCTGATATTGATACTGACCATTTGTGTTTCCTCTCTTTTTTTCCTGATCAGAGTAGCTTAAGGTTTATTAATGTTGATATTTTAAAACAACCAGCTTCTTTGCTTTGTTAGTTTTCTCTATTATTTTGTCTGTCTTCAATTTGGTTTATCTCTACACTTTTACCTTTATTGTTTCCTTCTTACTACTTCGTTGGAGTTTTCTTTGCTCTGTGTGTGTGTGTGTGTGTGTTTTCAATCTTCTTTAGGTGAACATTTACGTCATTGATTTTGGACCTTTCTCTTTTTCTTCTATTGCAGTATAAGCATGTACGGCTATACTTCCCTCTGGGAACTCCCATAGCTGTAATTCATAAGTGTTGGCATGTTGTATTTTGATTATCCCTTAGAATAAAATATTTTATATTCTACCTTTTGATTTCTTCTTGGGCTTGTGTATTATATTTAATCTCCAAGTACTTGGAGCTTTCCTAGTTCTCTTATTGTTAATTTCTGTTTTAATCCTATTGTGGTCAGGTAACATACACTGCATGAATTCAATTTGATTTAATCTATTCAGTCTTGTTTTACGACCTAGCATGTGACCTATCCTAGTGAACACTACATGTACTTGAAACATACAGTATTCTGTGGTTATTGGGTGTCGTCTTCCATTGGTTTGTTTAAGATGGTGGAGAGTGTTGTTCAGGTCATCTGCATCTTGACTAAGATTTTGTCTAGTTTATCTATCAATTGCTTGGGAGGTGGGTATTAAAATCACCAATAAAAATTGTGGATTGTTTATTCCTTTAGTTCAATTTTGTTTTGTGCAAATTGACACACAAATTATTTTTAATCCATTTTTTTGATGAAATGACTTTCTGTAATCATGAACTATCCCTCTTTATTTTGGAAATACTGTTTTGACTTAAGCATATTTTATTTGGTATTAATATAGCTTCTTCACACTTCCATTACTGACTGTTTGCATAGTATATCATTTTAAATGTACTCATTTAGGGTCAGGTACAGTGGCTCACACCTGCAATCCCAGCATTTTGGCAGGCTGAGGCAGGTAGATCATTTGAGGTCAAAAGTTTAGGACAAGCCTATCCAATGCAGTGAAACCCCAGCTTTATTAAAAATACCCCAACATTTAGCTAGGCGTGGTGGCAGGTTTCCGTATTCCCGGCTACTCAAAAGGCTGAGGCAGGAGAATTGCTCGAACCCAGGAGGCAGAGTTTACAGTGAGCAGAGATTGCACCACTGTACTCCTGCCTGGGAGATAGAGTAGGACACTGTCTTAAAAAAATTCAAATGTACGTATTTAGACCTACGTATATTTGTCTTTTTTTTTCTATTCAAAGCGTGTATTTCATATACAGCACTGGGTCTTGTGGGTTTTTTAAATCAATTCTGGCAATCTCTGCACTTGAATTGGAGTATGTGGTATGATTCACTAACATTTAACGTTATTAAATATAGATTTATTAGTGGTTGAATGATGTAATTGGATTCAAGCTTACAATTGAATGGTTTGTTTCATTATTTTGTTTGTTTTTGTTTGCATCCCCTTCCCCACTTTTTGTCCTGTCCCTTTTCTCCTGATGTCTTTTGGACTCTTTAAATACTTTTAAAATTTCATTTTAAAGTATCCATGACTTATTAGATGTAGTGGTTGAATATTCCTTATCTGAATTCCTTGGGACTAGAAGTGTTTTGGATTTTAAACTTTTTTCATATTTTGGAACATTTACATATACATAAAGAGATCTCTTAAAGATATAACTGAAGTCTAAACACAAAATTCACCTATGTTTACGTACACCTCATACACATAACGCAAATAAAATTTTACATATTTTTAGCAATTTTGTGCACGAATCAAAGTTTGTATACATTGAACCATCAGAAAGCACACATATCGCTATCTCAGCCATCGATGTGGATGAATTTCAGATCTTGGAATATTTTGGATTTTGGGGTTTATGGATCAGAGATGCTCAACCTCTACCTGTTTTCATTGTTGATGATTTTATGTGTTAAAATATGTAAAAAAGGGTTAAGTTTTCAGCTGAATGAGATTTTTGAGTTTGGAAATTAAACTAAACAGGATTTTTCTGAAGTTCCAGGATACAGGTGCAGAATGTGTAGGTTTATTATATAGGTATATGTGTACCATGGTGCTTTGCTGCACCTATCAACCGTTCATCTAGGTTTTAAGCTTCACATGCACTAGCTATTTGTCCTAATGGTCTCCCCGTCTCACCCTCCTCTGACCCCCAACTGGCCCCAATGTGTGTTGTTCCCTCCCTGTGTCCATGTGTTCTCACTGTTCGACTCCCAATTATGAGTGAGAAAGTGTGGTGCTTGGTTTTCTGCTCCTGTTTTGAACTAGACAGAATTTCTTAATATCTTAAATTGCTCAGTGAAATAGAAAATATCAAAGATTCTACCCAACAGGTGGGTAAGAATGAGTCCACGTAGCAACTTTGATAAAGTGAAGGGAAATAACAAACCATTTCTGATTGCTCCCTGCCACAGCCAGTGCATTCAACCTTTTTACTGTCCTTTTATTATTTTTTCATTGTTCTTACAGTCATTATTATTTTTCCCCAAATGAAAAAATAAAAGTGGTGGGATTGACAGTGAGGAAACAAAGACTAACAGCTGCCCCTAAACCTGAGTTTAACTTTTGAGAAATATAGTCAACATGATAATTTTCACACAGGGCTAGTAGGCCTTCTGCATCTGTTATCATTCCTGTTATGTTGTGGACAGAAAATAAATTTTTCTCTCCATGGGAACCTTTTAGTGATACTTGAGAACAATGTCAAATGTAGACCAAAACCGAATACAAGTGGAAATATTGTTTCATTTTTTTTTTGCAGTATTCCTTTTTTAAGACCTGAGATAGGAGGATAAAAAAGGAAAGAACTATTGACATGTGCAACAACATGGCTGAATATCAAAAACATTTTCTTGACTAAAAGAAACCTTACATATGGAGTGATCACAATATAATTCTATTTCTATCAAACTTTAAAATCTGTGCTGAAAGAATATTTAAAAGTATATTTGGGTTCGGGACCGACTAAGAGGAGGCAAAACTGAACTTTCTAGTCTCTGCTGTGATCCAAAACCCATGCTATAAACTTTGTACACAGTATCTCATTTAATCCTCACCCTAACAGGTAGTTACTGTCACTTCCCCTGCTTCAAACAGAACATAAAGCTCAGAGAATCCAGGTACTGTGTTTTTTTTTTTTTTGAGATGGAGTTTTGCTCATGCCACCCAGGCTGAAGTGCAATGGCGTGATCTCGGCTCACTGCAGGCTCCGCCTTCTGGGTTCAGGCAATTCTCGTGCCTCAGCCTCCCAAGTAGCTGGGACTACAGGAACGCACCACCATGCCCAGCTAATTTTTTGTATCTTTAGTAGAGATGGGGTTTCACCATGTTGACCAGGATGGTCTCGATCTCTTGACCTCGTGATCCACCTGCCTCGGCCTCCCGAAGTGCTGGGATTACAGGTGTGAGCCACCATGCCTGGCCTGGTACTGTGTTTTACACCTACTTAGAAGTCACCAATTCCTAAAGTTCTATAAAATGTTCTAAATAAAAATTAATAAAGTAGGCAAAAAAGACCATGTAAATAGCATATCTACAAATATCTCCTAAGACAATTTTCACATCGATGTCCAAAGACATTTACAAGAATGTTTTCCACAACACTGTTTAAAATAATAGAAAACTACAAGCAACCTAAATGTCCATGGAAGAGTTAGATTCTTTCTCTTATTTCCGTATAATGCAATACTGTGCTGATGTAGAGATATAATATTTATTTTTAAAAATTACATTCACCTTCTTCTCATGGATCCAAGGAGATATGTTAGAGAATATCTATTGCATTTGGACATAAACATAAATACAAAGGAAATAGTAGGGGCTCTTTACAAGTGGTCATATATTGGAAGAGGAAGAAGAGAAAAATAAAAGGGATCATGAACTTTGTATATGCTTTGGTAGCGTCTGGTTTTGTATATAACTTGAATTTTTCATAAATATATTTTACAGTCTGCATAATTACTAGGTAAGAAGACAAGTAAGTCACTTTAGTAAAAGTTCTTCCAATTACTGCAACTGATTTCTACAGCCAGAATGTTCCCAGAACCTGAAAAGAGAAAGCACTAGAAATGGAAGGCAGAAATACTGACACTAGAGGGCCAGAGCTGGAGAGGGTGGATCTAATGCAGCAAATCCATCAGCAGTTCTCATCGCCATCTTTGAGAAACCTCACAATTTTCCGTGCTTAATAAATGAGTTAAATGGAAAACAAATCCATGACAGTGGTGCATGAGAAAGGTTACATGTGTCCCGAATAATAAAGTCTGCGCACAATATAAATTAAAACATACCATTTTACATTCATAAGATTGACAAACAAAAAGTAAAAGCCTAGGAATATCAAGTGAAGCCAAACACAAAACAAGTTTCCCCACATTTCCTGTGGGAATACAAATTGTTACAACTACTTTAAACAATTGGAAATTCATAGTAAAAATGAAGACAAGCCTCCCCTACAATTTACCAATCCCTCTTCTGGGAACACAGTAAGAGAGATTCTTCCCAAGAAACCTGTAAACAAATGTATATGGCACTATGCATGTAATTGTACATCGTGGTATTTCCATATGGTAAAGTATTATTCGGCAGGGAAAGTAAGTAGACCAGAGGTAGACATTTCAATATCAATAAGTTTTAGAAAAATAAAATTGAGTATAGGAAGCTGCAACTATATTTGTAATGCTTTGTTTTGCCAGGAAAATAAAGGGACACGTGGGGAGGGCCAAGGACAACAAAAACTAAACAATCTGAAACACATGCAGAAAAATACCCATATTTTAGAATTATCCATTGCTGCTTATATTAGTTTCTGTCTTTTCTATACACTTGAAGTACTTGATAATAAAGAAAATATAAAAGGCATAGGAAAAAGTATTCTGAAAAAATACATCGAAAGGTTTATGGTTATTAGATTTGGTAAGATTTTAAATGACTTTAATTTTCTTTGTTATATCTCTCTATATGTCCTAGTCATACCATATTAAATGTGTGTTTCATTTATGACAATAAAAATGTATTGTTTAAAAACTCATATATATGCAGTTTTATCTGACATATGATGAAACTCTACGAAACATAGATTCAGTAAAAATACTGAGAACAAGAACAAAAATAATGATATTAAGAGTTGTTGACTTTTGGAGGGAGCTATGAGTGACTTTACATTTATCTCTAAACTAGATTTTTCTATAGTGGGCAAATAAAATATTTGTGAAAGCCAGATTAAATAGAAAGCTATAGGTTTTAAATGAAAAGGAATTCAAATAATTTTCCAGCATGATAAAATGTTCATATTCCTAAATATGAACTACTTTACAAAAGCACCAGTGATTTTAAAGAAACATTAGATGATTTTTAAAGGAAGTCAGTTATGATACTGCAGTTTATAGTGATACTGAGTGTTTGCTAGCTCCACTAATCAGGATATTAAGTTAATAGTATATAATATGCCATAAAGAAATTATATGAGCAGAGGTTACTGCAAAAGGAGAACACAATGATTTTACGTGGGCTGGTGACCTGAATTTCTTCCAGTGAGGGGAAACATCAGAGTCATTTGATCAATGAAGTGCCTTTTATAAATCTTCAGGAAATCTTCTATGAAGGCTTTAAGAAGATGGATTTCTTATTACTTCTGATGTATGTTCCCATGAAATTTTTACCATTGCCACCATGGGCCTGCCCAGCCTAAGAGATGGAAACTGTGAGTCCAGCCCACTGACGCCCACCATCAGTAAGAAGATTGCACACTGAGGAGGCCATGACCAGCCTGCTGACTGAAATCTATACTGTAAAAGGATGATGCTGCTCCAGCAATCCTGAAACCCTGCCCTAGGATCAATGCAAAGTGGTGTCAACCTTAGAATTTCAATATGCCTAGGCAGATAGTTATCTTTAAATATAAGAACAGTATCATTTTCTGGAGAAACCAAAAGAATCCAGAAAAGTTCTACAGTAGTCTACTCTGCCCTTCCTCCCCGTTCCGTCTTGTTAGTAACAGCCAAATCCAGGCACAAAGATGTCCTAACTTCTACACCTGAGGTTGCCCACAACGTGTGCTAGGTGACGCATCTTGTAGAGCACATATGCAAACAATTATGGGATCTGAAAAACAATAACTCAGGCAGAAACATTAGGAATTGGTGCCCCTAAGTGAACCAGTGGGAAAAAAGGAGGCTTAGAGAGTTTAAACAACTTTCCCCAGTAGCTGATAAGTTACGGTGGCTTTAGACAAGCTGACAAGAGTGGTAGCAAAAAGGCTTCAAGGATTACAAATTGTTCTACTATAAGGTTTTAAAAAGGTTTCAAAGGCAAAGAAGAGCAAATGAAGCCATGAATTTTACAATCTACATATTTTTAGCCCTTTCTCTTTTTTGCTTTTCTTGGGTAAACTAATTAGACCCTGCAAACACATTCCCACCCACAATGTTGTCTCCATTGCTTTAGGGCCTCACCTCTGAGCAGCCAGAGGAAATGCAGCTGACCCCATATCTAGTTAACAACCTTTTATACTCTGCCCTTTCGCTTTGCTTTCTCCATGCCAACATAAGACATACAAAGATTCTTCTGCCTCCAAGATGCTGCAGCTTTCTTCTCAGCTAGTTACCCCCAGCTAAAAATAACTGTTCCACATACTCAGAGATATATGGCAATCAAGCAACCAAGTGCCCCTTTTGCCAATGACATGTTTTTAAAAAATATGTTCAATGAGAGGCTCTTTGAAAATTATTCACTTTTTTCTGAGTTGCAAAGGAAAACGAAAGGCAAATTATGGCTCTATAAGCAACTGTTTGCACAGATCCCATTAATTCGCCATCCACAGGGCTATTGACAACTAACTCTTTTCTCTTGTCATTTCGCTTACCAGGCAGAAATGATTACAAACTTAATTTCTTTGGGGGTTATTTAGGTCAGAGAGGGCCCCTTGATAATGCAGAAGTCATAACGGCCACCAGAGACAGGAGAACAATAGCTCCCAGTGCTTCCACAATGGAGAGAGAGATAACTGAATGTCATATTCGGAAGAAATTCAAACCATCATTGATTTTTTCAGATGAAAAAACTGAGGCTCAAAGAGGTTAGGGGGTTAATCAAAGTCAGTCAGTGTTTCAGTTTGCAGCAAAGCTGAAAGCAGGCGCTAAGCATTGCAACACCTGGTGTCTTCCTTCCATCCCTCCATCCTGCTGCTAGTAGTGTCAGTGGCAAATACAAGCCAGTTCAAGGAAATGTGGCCTCAGCGAGGAGTACTAAGGACCAAGCACCAATGCATCTTGCCATTTACAACAAATTCCTTAATTACAAGGCTTCATTTATTCACAGAAGCTGCCTCTTTGTACATAGCCAAACACACACACACACACACACACACACACACACACACACACACACACAGTGTGACAGAGATAATTTATCATTATCTGAACGCACTCAAGGTGGTCAATTTCAGCCAGAGTGAAGAACAGAGAAAGGCAGGGTCAAGGGCACTATAGAAATAGCTGTTCCTGCTTCACTTTTCAGCCCTCCTTCCCCTCCCATCAGCCCACTTTCATTACTTTTCTCTTTGATGCAAAATCTGAAACTCTTGGTCAGGCAGCTCTGCTTATCAGTGGGTTCTTAATAACCCAGTTTTATCAAACTTCATCTGATGGACCCAAAATATATTTGATCTTAGCAAAAAGTACCCTTATCAGTCCTAAAATGACACTGTCCCAAAGTGAATAGTGTTAGCAGCCAACTCTCTAGAACCAGAAAGAAGTATGTTTAAATCCTCAATCCATCACTTTCTAGCCATGCTGTCATGTCCAACTCATTCTTCTTAAACAATATCTCACTAAGCACACTAGACTGTAGAAATGCACACAGATAGGGCCTTACCTTTTCTGGCTTTATTCCTGTGAGGCAGCAGTGGACACTAACATATCTCACTCCAGTTAATGTAAAGGTTTAACTGGTACAAGTGCTGTGCAGGCAGGTCTCTGGAACAATGAGAGCACCCAGGAGAAGGCTTTGCTTTAGTTACAAAGGTCAGGAAAGGTTTCCCCTAGGGAGGGACCGAGATCAGAAGCATGAGTGGGCAGTAAGTGGGCAAAGTAAGGACGATCTGGCATTCCTGGCAAATATGTGGTGCAGGGGGACCTGGACCTTGGCCAGCACAAGATGCTGAGTCTTTGCAGTGCAGAGCAGAGAGGAGGGGCACGCCATGAGGACAGAGAAATGGAAAGAAGACTGTGGCCATGGTGAGGAGGTTTGTGCTCATTCTAAGAAGGACTGGGAGGTATGGGGCATGGTCTGACTTATGTGGAGGACAGACTGGAGACAACATGGACACAGACACACAGGTGGAAGGCCAGGAGGTAATCCACAGAAGGGCTGCAATGAGAATTTTAATGGAAAGAAAAAACAGAAGCTAAGGGATATTTAAGAACTAAAATCAGCAGGCCTGAATGGTAAGTTGGATATGAGAAGTGAGAGAGAAAGGGATAAACCAGAGCTCACTCATAGGACTTTGGCTTGTGTGACTGGATAGGTGGTGGCACCATTTTCTAAAAACCAGAATGGAAGAAGGAGCAGACTAGTGACTTAAACCTCATAGCCTCAGTTTTCTCATCTGTAAAATGGGAATAGTCCTACATATATCACAATGTTTTTGAAAGCATTAGAAAATATTCCTAGAAAATGAAGCCTTCATACAAAGCAGTGTATGTTTCTCCCCCAAATAAATGGGACCTATTCTTATAGGCTTCTTTTTCTTGATCTGATTGGAAACTCAGGATCTCAGATATTCATTTCTTTTCATCCTCTTCTCTGATGGCTCTACCAAATTGCTGGTTTACTGATCTCATCACCCTAAACAACGTATAGCACTCCATACTAGTCAAATAGGCAAGTTGGCAATTGCTCTTCTGAACAAATTATTGTAAATGTCACTGCTACAGTGCAGCTCATAGTGGCTCACTTGGCTGTTCAAGGGAAAAATTCTTGCAAATGCAGCTCTTATTATTTGCCAAATGTTCATGCACAAATGCATGTATTTTACCAAGAGCGTAGTGTTGGGTCATTTAAGGAGAATGGGAAAACACCACTCACAATTGGAGAGGCAAAATAGCATACATACAGCACTCCAGAGCTTGCAAACCCCTTCATATACACTATACCAATGGGACCTCACACTGACTGCGGAGAGGCTGAGATGACGAGAAAGGGCAGGTATATTTATGATTATTTTTACAAGTAAGGTTAACTTAGACAAAGTAACTCTCTCCAGGTCACAACTCAAGGAAGTAATACATTTCTGTGATGAAAATACAAGTCTTGGGGCTTCTGATTTTATCATGTGTCTATCAAAATCCCCCACCTGCCAACGTTAAGCCATACAATGTAGAACATAAAAACCATACAGCCTCTGAAACAGAGGAGAGGGGCGAGATCAAAACTCATTTGAACTTACATAATCATATTTTATCAATTCATTATTAGTCCACTATTATCATTGTGGTCGTCATTAATAGACAAGACGTGTTGAGCAACTACTACCTGCCAGACCAAATGGGAAGGACTTCATCTGTGCTGTTTCACTGAACCTTTACTTTCAACAAAGGTGCTCTTAAAAATCAGAATGATGAAAGTACAGATGAGAAAATGGAAGCCGAGAAGGCTTGAGTTGCCTAAACCTGCTCCTAAATCCTAGCCTTTTGCCAAGGCCACTCTACTAGACTTGCTTCTGTGGGATCTGTTGTATTCATAGTCAAATACCAATAAGGCCAAGACAATGAGTACTTTTGAGTTCTTCTGGGTTTTGGGGAAAATTTAAACAATGTCTCCCAATCTCCTGAATGCATTTAATGTATTCCGCCGATTCGATAAGCAAACAGGCATGAACGCTTATCTGAGATGATACCACTCTAGTTTCACTCTAACAGTACATTTTGTGTAGAATATTTCTATCTCAAATGCTGATCCTCATTCTGTTACTTACTGGCTGTATATCGTTGGACAAGTGGCTTAGCAGCTCAGACACTCAATTTAGTAGTCTGCGAAGTAGGGTTGACGATAGTTCCAATAGTAAAATAAAAGGGGAACCATCTGCAGAAAGCACTTGACATGGTTTCTAGAACATGGTTAGTAAGCCACACATATTAACTATGATTTTTTTTTATTTTGAGGATCCTTGTGACCACAGAATAGAGGTTAGCTACATTCTACAGAGAGGAAACTGGTTCTAAGATATAAAGTGTTTTGTGTAAATTCACCCAGCTTGATAGAATAAAGATAAGGAAGCACGTCTCCTAAATGTGACAGAGAAAATTTTTGTTACTAAAATCTCCAGCAACTCTCTGAGGAGGTGGGTCTTGGTAGCTGAAGAATTCTGAAAGTAGAAGTGGACAGAAGCTAAAATGCTCACTGGGAAAAGATAAGAAATCAAGAAACCTGAAAATGATTCAATAGTGAGCAAAGAGAAAAACAGGGGAGAGGGAGAATATGTTCAAAGGGATTTGAGAAATTTGCTCCCCACACACAATGTAAATTACTATGAAAATACTGTGTTAGAAAAAATATTCAAGGCCCTTTTCTACACTATTTTAAAGTATATACACCGTCTCAATATTGGCTGTCTTGTAAAATACAAAAATCTATTTTTATGCGGTTACAGAAAATATAAATACTCTAATTTAACCTAAAAAAAATTACTCTGAAGACACTCTGATAGAAAAAATATACAATGCAATTTGCTACTATGTTTTAAAGTATATGCACCGACTCAATATTCTCTATCTTGTAAAATATGAAAATTCTAATTTTATGCGGTTACAGAATATATACATACTCATTTTAACACAAATGTTAACACAAAATTACTAAAAATATAAATATTCTCTTTCTACCCCAACGTTAAAAACAAAATTGTTCTGACAATACTCTGTTAGAAAAAATATACAATGCCCGTTTCTATTCTGTTTTAAGGTATATACACCATCTCCATATTCCCTCTTGTAAAACATGAAAATTCTATTATTACGTGGATAGAGAAAATGTAAGTATTTCCTTTGACTTCAATGTTAAAAACCAAATTACTCTAAAGACACTCTGTTAGAAAAAATATACAATGCTTTTCTTTTTACTATCTTTCTTAGTATATACACAATCTCAATATTCTCTCACATGTAAAATACAAAAATTCTAAATTTACGTGGTTAGACACAAATATAAATATTCTCTATGCACCCCAATGTAAAAAACAAAATTGCGCGGAAGATACTCTGTTAGAAAAGAAATACAATGCTCTTTTCTACTCTCTTATGGTGTATATATACCATCTCAATATTCTCTCTCATGTAAAATACTGAAAATCTAAATTTATGCTGTTAGAAATAAATATAAATATCCTCTATGTCCCTGAATGATATAAGCAAAATTGCTCGAAAAATAATCTGTTAGAAAAAATATACAATGCCCTCTCCTACATTCTTTTGGAATATATACACTATCTCAATATTCTTTGTCATGTAAAATACCAAAACTCTAAATTTACGTGAATAGAAAAACATATAAATATGATATATTTACCCAAATGCTGAAAGCAAAATTGCTGTAATGATAATATGTATGAAAAAATATACAACGCCCTTTTCTACACTCTTTTGGAGTATATACACCAAATTAATATGCTCTCTCATGTAAAATATTAAAATTCTAAATTTACCGGAAAAAATATATAAATATTATCTATGTACCACAATGTTAAAAGCAAAATTGCTCTAAAGAAAATCTGTTCCAAAAAATATACAATGCCCTTTTCTACTCTGTTTTGGAGTATATACACCATCTCAATAATCTCTATCATGTAAAATATATAAATTCACAATTTACGTGGTTACAAAAAATATAAATATTTTCTATGTACACCAACGTTAAAAGCAAAATTGCAGATAATATAATGTGTAAGAGAAAATATAAAATGCCCTTTTTTACTCTTTCTTGGAGTATATACACCAAATCAATAGGCTCTCTCATGCAAAATACCGAAATTCTAAATTTACGCAAATAGAAAAAAATCTAAATATTATCTAGGCACCCCAATGTTAAAAGAACAAATGCACTGAATATCATCTGTCAGAAAAAATACACAATGCCCTTTAGTACTCTCTTTTGGAGTATATACACCAACTCAATATGCTGTCTCATGTAAAATAAGGAAATTCTAATATTACGAGAATCAAAAAAAATCTCAATATTATCTAGGCACCCCAAAGTTAAAAGCAAAATTACTCTGAATATAATCTGTCAGAAAAAATATACAATGCCCTATTCTACTCTGTTTTGGAGTATGTACACCAACTCAATATGTTCTCTCGTGTAAAATACCGAAACCCTAATTTTACGCGAATTGAAAAAAATCTGAATAATATCTAGGCGCCTCAAAGTTAATAGAAAATGGCTCTGAATATAGTCTTTTAGAAAAAATATACAATGCCCTATTCTACTCTGTTTTGGAGTGTATACACCAACTCAGTATGCACTCTCAAGTTAAATACAAAAATTCTAAATTTACCCGAATCGAAAAAAATCTAAATAGTATCTAGGCAAACCAGTGTTAAAAGCAAAATTGCTCTGAATATAATCTGTCAGAAAAAATATACAATTTACTTTTCTACTCAGTTTTGGAGTATATACACCAACTCCATATGCTCTCTCCTGTAAAATACAGAAATTCTATATTTAAGGGAATCGAAAAAAATCTAAACGTTATCTAGGCACCTTAATGTTAAAAGCAAAATTGCTCTGAAAATAATCTGTCAGAGAAAATATACAATGCTTTTTTCTACTCTGTTTTGTAGGATATACACCAACTCAACATGCTCTCTCATGTAAAATACACAAATTCTAATTTTACCCGAATCGAAAAAATCAAAATATTATCTAGGCACCCCAATGTTAAAAACAAAATTGCTCTGAATATAATCTGTCAGAAAAAATATATAATGCACTATTGTACTCTGTTTTGAAGTATATACACCAACTCAGTATGCTCTCTCACGTAAAATACCGAAATTCAAATTTTACGTGAATCGAAAAAAATCTAAATATTATATATGCACCCCAATGTTAAAAACAAAATTTTTCTGAATATAATCTGGCAGAAAAAATATACAATGCCCTATTCTACTCTGTTTTTTTATTATATAAACCAAGTCTACCTTCTATCTCATGTAAAATAAAGTAATTCTATATTAAATAGAATCGAAAATAATTTAAATATTATCTATGCACCCCAAAGTAAACAGCAAAATTGCTCTGTATATAATTTGTAAGAAAAAATATACAATGCTTCTTTCTACTCTGTTTTGTGGTGTATACACCAAATCAATATGCTCTCTCATGTAAAATAACGAAATTCTAATTTTACGTGAATCGAAATAAATCTAAATATTATCTAGGTGCCCCAAAGTAAAAAGATAATGTCTCTGAATATAGTCTGTTAGAAAAAATATAAAATGCCTTATTCTACTATGTTTTGGAATATATACACCAACACAGTATGCTCTCTCGTGTAAAATACAGAAATTCTAATTTTACCCGAATCGAAAAAATCTAATTATTATCTAGGCACCCCAATGTTAAAAACAAAATTGCTCTGAATACAATCTGTGAGAAAAAATATACAATGCCCTATTCTACTCTGTTTTTGAGTATATACATCAACTCTACCTGCTCTCTCATGTAAAATACAGAAATTCTATATTTAAGCAAATCGAAAAAAATCTAAATGTTATCTAGGCACCCCAATGTTAAAAGCAAAATTGCTCTGAATATAATCTGTCAGAAAAAAATACAATGCTTTATTGTACTCTGTATTGGAGTATATACACCAACTCAGTATTCTCTCTCATGTAAAATACCGAAATTGTAATTTTACGTGAATCGACAAAAATCTAAATAATATCTAGGCGCCCGAAACTTAAAAGAAAATGGCTCTGAATAGAGCATGTTAGAGAAAATATACACTGTCCTATTCTACTCTGTTTTGGAGTATATAGAGCACCTCAGTATGCTCTCACATATAAAATACCGAAATTCTAATTTCACGTGAATCGAAAATAATCTAAATATTATGTAAGCACCCGAATGTTAAAAGAAAATTGCTCTGCATATAGTGTGTCAGAAAAAATATACATTGCCCTTTTCTACTCTGTTTTGTAGTTTATACACCAATTCAATATGCTCTCCAATGTAAAATACACAGATTCTCTATTTAAGCGAATCGAAAAAAAATCTAAATATTATCTAGGCACCACAATGTTAAGAACAAAATTGCTCTGAATATAATCTATCATAAAAAATATACAATGCCCTATTCTACTCTGTTTTGGAGTATATACACCACCTCCATACGCTCTCTCATGTAAAATACAGAAATTCTCTATTTAAACGAATCGAAAAAAATGTAAATATTATCTAGGCTCCCCAATGTTAAAAGCAAAATTGCCCTGAATATAATCTGTCAGAAAAAATATACAATGCCCTTTTCTACTTTGTTTTGTAGTATATACACCAACTCAATATGCTTTCTCATTTAAAATACCGAAATTCTAATTTTACCCGAATCGAAAAAATCTAAATATTATCTAGGCACCCCAATGTTAACAACAATATTGCTCTGAATATAATCTGTCAGATAAAATATACGATCCCCTTTTCTACTCTGTTTTGTTGTATATACACCAACTGTATATGCTCTCTCATGTAAAATACTGAAATTCTAATTTTACACAAATCGAAAAATTCTAAATATTATCTAGGCTCCCCATCTTAAAAACAAAATTGCTCTGAATATAATCTGTCAGAAAAAAAAAAAAAGCACTTTCCAACTCTGTTTTGGAGTATATACACGAACACAATATGCTCTCTCACGTAAAATACCGAAATTCTAATTTTATGTGAATTGAAAAAAATCTAAATAATATCTAGGCGCCCCAAAGTTAAAAGAAAATGGCTCTGAATACAGTCTGTAAGAAAAAATATACAATGAATTATTCTACTCTGTTTTGGAGTATATACACCAACTCAGTATGCTCTCTCATGTAAAATAGAGAAATTCTAAATTTACGTGGATCTAAAAAAATTTAAATAATATCTAGGCACCCCAAAGTTAAAAGCAAAATTGCTCTGAATATAATCTGTCAGATAAAATGTACAATGCCCTTTTCTACTCTGTTTTGGTGTATATACAACAACTCAAAATGCTCTCTCATGTAAAATACCGAAATTCTAATTTTACGCGAATCAAAATAAATCTAAATATCTACACGCCCCAAAGTTAAAAGAAAATGGCTCTGAATATAGTCTGTTGAAAAAATATACAATACCTTATTCTACTCTGTTTTACAGTAGATACACCAACTCAGTATGCTCCCTCATGTAAAATACCGATATTCTAAATGTACGCGAATCGAAAAAAATGTAAAAAACATCTAGGCGCCCCGAAGTTAAAAGAAAATGGCTCTGACTATAGTCTGTCAGAAAAAATATACAATGCCTCATTCTACTCTGTTTTGGAGTATATACACCAACTCAGTATGCTCTCTCATGTAAAATACAGAAATTCTAATTTCACCCGAATCGAAAAAATATAAATATTATCTAGGCACGGCAAGGTTAAAAACAAAATTGCTCTGAATATCATCTGTCAGAAAAAAAATACAATGCCCTATTCTACTTTTTTTTTTGAGCATATACACCAACTCCATATGCTCTCTCATGTGAAATACCGAAATTCTAATTTTAACAAATTTGAAAAAAATCTAAATATTATCTAGGCACCCAAATGTTAAAAACAAAATTGCTCTGAATATAATCTCTCAGAAAAAACATACAATGCCCTATTCTACTCTTTTTTGGAGTATATACACCAACTCCATATGCTCTCTCATGTAAAATACAGAAATTCTATATTTAAGGGATCCGAAAAAATTCTAAATATTATCTAGGCACTCCAATGTTAAAAGCAAAATTGATCTGAATATAATCTGTCAGAAATAATATACAATGCCCTTTTCCACTTTGTTTTGGAGTATATACACCAACTCAATATGCTCTGTAATGTAAAATACCGAATTTCTAATTTTACTCGAATCGAAAAAAATCTAAATAATATCTAGGCGCCCCAAAGTATAAAGAAAATGGCTCTGAATATATTCTGTTAGAAAAAATATACAATGCCTTATTCTACTCTGATTTGGAGTATATAAAGCAACTCAGTATGCTCTCTCATGTAAAATACACAAATTCTAATTTTACGTGAATCGAAGAAAATCTAAATGTAATCTACACACCCCAATGTGAAAAGCAAAATGGCTCTAAATATAATCTGTCAGAAAAAATATACAACGCTTTTTCCTACTCTGTTTTGGAGTATATACACCAAATCCATATACTCTCTCATGTAAAATACAGAAATTCTAATTTTACACGAATTGAAAAATATCTAAATAATATCTAGGTTCCCCAATGTTAAAAGAAGTTGGCTATGAATATGGTCCTTTAGACATAATATAGAATGCCTTATTCTACTCTGTTTTGGAGTATATATACCAACTCAATATGCTCACTTATGTAAAATACAGCAATTCTAACTTTACGTGAATGAAAAAAAAATCTAAATATTATCTACGCACCCCAATGTTAAAAACAAAATATCTCTGAATTTAATCTGTCAGAAAAAGTATACAATGCCCTATTGTAATCTGTTTTAAAGTATATACACCAACTGAATATGCTCTCTCATGTAAAATACAGAAATTCTGTATTTAAGCGAATTGAAAAACATCTAAATATTATCTAGGCACTCCAATTTTAAAAGCGAAATTGCTCTGAATATAATTTGTCAGAAAAAATATGCAATGCCCATTTCTACTCGGTTTTGTAGTATATACACCAACTCAATATGCTCTCTCATGTAAAATACAGAAATTATAAGTTTACGCTAATCGAAAAAAATCTAAATAGTATCTAGACGCCCCAAAGTTTAAAGAAAATGGCTGTGAATATAGTCTGTTAGAAAAAATATACAATGCCTTATTTTACTCTGTTTCGGAGTATATACATTATCTCATGATGCACTCTCATGTAAAATAAAGAAATTCTAATTTTACTGGAATCGAAAAAATCTAAATATCATCTAGGCACCTCAGTGTTAAAAAAAATTGCTCTGAATATAATCTGTCAGAAAAAATACACAATGCAATATTCTACTCTGTTTTGGAGTATATACACGAACTCCACATGCTCTCATATAAAATGCAGAAATTCTATATTTAAGCGAATCGAAAAAAATCTAAATATTATCTAGGCACCCCAAAGTTAAAAACAAAATCGCTCTGAATATAATCTGTAAGAAAAAAAAAAAACAATGCCCTATTCTACTCTGTTTTGGAGTATATACGGCAACTCCATATGCTCTCTCATGTAAAATACAGAAATTCTATATTTAAGCGAATCGAGAAATATCTAAATATTATCTAGGCACCCCAAAGTTAAAAGAAAAATTGCTCTGAAGGTAATATGTCAGAAAAAATATAGAATTTCCTTTTCTATTCTGTTTTCGAGTATATAAACCAACTCAATATGCTCTCTCATGTAAAATACCGAAATTCTAATTTTATGTGAATCGATTAAAATCTAAATAATATCTAGACGCCCCAAAGTTAAAAGAAAATGTCTCTGAATATAGTCTGTTAGATAAAATATACAATGCCTTATTCTACTCTATTTTGGAGTATATACACCAACTCAGTATGCTCTCTCATGTAATTTACAGAAATTCTAATTTTACGTGAATCAAAAGAAATCTAAATTTTATCAAGGCACCCCAATGTTTAAAACAAAATTTTTCTGAATATGATTTGTCAAAAAAACTATACAATGCCCTATTCCACTCTGTTTTAAAGTATATACACCAACTCCATATTCTCTCTCATGTAACATACAGAAATTATATAAGCGAATGGAAAAAATTCTAGATATTATCTAGGCACCCCAATGTGAAAAGCAAAATTGCTCTTAATATAATCTGTCAGATAAAATATACAATTTTCTTTACTTCTCTGTTTTGTAGTATATACACCCACTCAATATGCTTTCTCATGTGAAATACAGAAATTCTAATTCTACCCAAATCGAAAAAGTCTAAATATTATCTAGGCACCCCAATGTTAAAAACAAAATTGCTCTGAATATAATCTGTCAGAAAAAATATACAATGCCCTATTCTACTCTGTTTTGGAGTATATACACCAACTCCCTATACTCTTTCATGTAAAATACCGAAATTCTAATTTTACGTGAATCGAAAAAAATCTAAATAATATTTAGGCGCTCCAAAGTTAAAATAAAATGTCTCTGAATATAGTCTGTTAGATAAAATATACAAATGCCTTATTCTACTCTTTTTTGGAGTATATACACCAACTCAGTATGCTCTCTCATGTAATTTACAGAAATTCTAATTTTACGTGAATCAAAAGAAATCTAAATTTTATCTAGGCACACCAATGTTTAAAAAAAAATTGTTCTGAATATGATTTGTCAAAAAAAATATACAATGCCCTATTCCACTCTGTTTTAAAGTATATACACCAACTCCATATTCTCTCTCATGTAAAATACAGAAATTATATAACCAAATCATAAAAATTCTAGATATTATCTAGGCACCCCAATGTGAAAAGCAAAATTGCTCTTAATATAATCTGTCAGATAAAATATACAATTTTTTTTACTTCTCTGTTTTGTAGTATATACACCCACTCAATATGCTTTCTCATGTGAAGTACAGAAATTCTATTTCTACCCAAATCGAAAAAGTCTAAATATTATATAGGCACCCCAATGTTAAAAACAAAATTGCTCTGAATATAATCTGTCACAAAAAATATACAATGCCCTATTCTACTCTGTTTTGGAATATATAAACCAACTCCCTATGCTCTTTCATGTAAAATACTGAAATTCAAATTTTACGTGAATCGAAAAGAATCTAAATAATATCTAGGCGCCCCAAAGTTAAAAGAAAATGGCTCTGAATATAGTCGGTTAGAAAAAATATACAATGCCTTATTCTACTCTGTTTTGGAGTATATACACCAACTCTGTATGCTCTCTCATGTAAAATACAGAAATTCTAATTTTACATGAATCGAAAAAATCTAAATATTATCTAGGCACCCGAATGTTAAAAACAAAATTTCTCTGAATATAATCTGTCACAATAATTATACAATGCCCAATTCTACTCGGCTTTGGATTATATACACCAACTCATTATGCTCTCTCATGTAAAATACAGAAATTCTACATTTAAGCAAATCGAAAAAAATCTAAATATTATCTAGGCACCCCAATGTTAAAGCAAAATTGCTCTTAATATAATCTGTCAGAAAAATATACAATGCACCTTTCTACTCTGTATTGTAGTATATACACCAACTGAATATGCTCTCTCATGTAAAATACGGAAATTCTAATTTTACCTGAATCAAAAAATCTAAATATTATCCAGGAACCCCAATGTTAAACGAAAAATTGCTCTGAATAAAATCTGTCAGAAAAAATATACAATGCCCTTTTCTACTCTGTTTTGTAGTATAAACACCAACTCAATATGCTCTGTCATGTAAAATACAGAAATACAAATTCACCGGAATCGAAAAAATCTAAATATTACATAGGCACCAAATGTTAATGGCAAAATTGCTCTGAATATAATCTGTCAGAGAAAATATAAAATGCCCTATTCTACTCTGTTTTAAAGTATATACACCAACTCCATATGCTCTCTCATGTAAAATACAGAAATTCTAATTCTACCCAAATCGAAATAATCTAGATATTTTCTAGGCACACCAATGTTAAAAGCAAAATTGCACTCAATATAATCTCGCAGAAAAAATATACAATGCCCTATTCTACTTTGTTTTGGAGTATATACACCAAGTGTATATGCTCTCTCATGTAAAATAAAAAAATTCTATATTTAAGCGAATCGAAAAAAATCTAAATATTATCTATGCACCCCAATGTTAAAAGCAAAATTGCTCTGAATATAATCTGTCATAAAAAATATACAATGCCATTTTCTACTCTGTTTTGGAGAATATACACCAACTCAATATGCTCTCTCATGTAAAATACCGAAATTCCAATTTTACGCGAATCGAAAAAAATCTAAATAATATCTAGGCGCCCCAAAGTTCAAAGAAAATGGCTCTGAATATAGTTTGTTAGAAAAAATATACAACGCCTCATTCTACTCTGTTTTGGAGTATATAAACCATCTCAGGATGCTCTCTTATGTAAAATACAGAAATTCTAATTTTACCCGAAACGGAAACATCTAAATATTATGTAGGCATCATAATGTTAAAAACAAAATTGCTCTGAATATAATCTGTCAAAAAATATATACAATGCCCTATTCTACTGTGTTTTGGAGTATATACACCAACTCCATATTCTCTATCATGTAAAATAAAGAACATCTATATTTAAGCGAATCGAAAAAAATCTAAATATTATCTAGGCACCCCAATGTTAAGAGAAAAATTGCGCTGAATATAATCTGTCAGAAAAATTATACAATGTCCTTTTCTACTCTGTTTTGTAGTATATACACCAACTCAATACGCTCTCTCATGTTAAAAAACCGAAATTCAAATTATACGCGAATCTAAACAAATCTAAATAATATCTAGATGCTCCAAAGTTAAAAGATAATGGCTCTGAATATAGTCTGTTAGATAAAATTTACAATGCCTTATTCTACTCTTTTTTGGAGTATATACAACAACTCAGTATGCTCTCTCATGTAAAATACCGAAATTCTATATTTAAGCAAATCAAGAAAAATTCTACATATTATCTAGGCACCCCAATGTGAAAAGCAAAATTGCTCTTAATATAGTCTGTCACATAATATACACAATGCCCTTTATTTCTCTGGTTTGTAGTATATAAACCAACTCAATATGCTCTCTCATGTAAAATACAGAAATTCTAATTCTACCCAAATCGAAAAAATCTAAATAATATCTAGGCACCCCAATGTTAAAAACAAAATTGCTCTGAATGTAATCTGTCAGAAAAAATATACAACGCCCTATTCTACTCTGTTTTGGAGTATATACACCAACTCCATTTGCTCTCTAATTTAAAATACCGAAATTCTAATTTTACACGAATCGAAAAAATTCTAAATGATATCTAGGCGCCCGAAAGTTAATAGAAAATGGCTCTGAATATAGTCTATTAGAAAAAATATACAATGCCTTATTTTACTCTGTTTTGGAGTTTATACACCAACTCAGTATGCTCTCTCATGAAAAATACAGAAATTCTAATTTTACGTGAATCGAAAAAAATCTAAATATTATCTAGTCACCCCAATGTTAAAAACAAAATTTCTCTGAATATAATCTGTCACAATAATTATACAATGCCCTATTCTACTCGGTTTCGGAGTATATACACCAACTCAGAATGCTCTCTCATGTAAAATACAAAAATTCTATATTTAAGCAAATCGAAAAAAATCTAAATATTATCTAAGCACCCCAATGTTAAAAGCAAAATTGCTCTGAATATAATCTGTTAGAAAAAATATACAATGCCCTCTTCTACTCTGTTTTGTAGTATATACACCAACTCAATATGCTCTCTCATGTAAAATACAGAAATTCTAATTTTACACGAACGGAAAAGATCTAAATATTATCTAGGCACCCCAATGTTAAAAGCAAAATTGCTCTGAATATCATCTGTCAGAGAAAATATACAATGCCCTCTTCTATTCTGTTTTGTAGTATAAACATCAACTCAATATGCTCTGTCATGTAAAATACAGAAATTCTAATTCTACCCGACTCGAAATAATCTAAATATTATCTAAGCACCCCAATGTTAAAAGCAAAATTTCTCTGAATATAATCTGTCAAAAAATATATACAATGCCCTTTTCTACTATGTTTTGTAGTATATACACCAACTCAGTATGCTCTCTCATGTAAAATACCAAAATTCTAATTTTATGTGAATCAACAAAAATCTAAATATTAGCTAGGCATCCCAGTGTTAAAAAAAAAATTGCTCTGAATGTAATCCGTCAGAAAGAATATACAATGACCTATTGTACTCTATTTTGGAGTATATACACCAACTTTATATGCTCTCTCATGTAAAATAAAGAAATTCTACACTTAAGCGAATCGAAAGAAATCTAAATATTATCTAGGCACCACAATGTTAAAACAAAGTTTCTCTGAATATAATCTGTCAGAGAAATTATACAATGCCCTATTCTACTCTGTTTTGGAGTATATACACCATATTTATATGCTCTCTCATGTAAAATACACAAATTCAAATTTTACGTGAATCGAAAAATATCTAAATAATGTCTAGGCGTTCCAAAGTTAAAAGAAATTGGCTCTGAATATAGTCTGTTAGAAAACATATACAATGCATTATTCTACTCTGTTTTGGAGTATATACAGCAACTCAGGATGCTCTCTCATATAAAATATAGAAATTCTAATTTTACCCGAATCGTAAAAATCTAAATATTATCTAGGCACCTCAATGTTAAAAACAAAATTGCTCTGAATGAAATCTGTGAGAAAAAATATACAATGCCCTTTTCTACTCTGTTTTGTAGTATATACACCAACTCAATATGCTCTCTCATATAAAATACCGAAATTCTAATTTTACACGAAACGAAAAAAATCTAAATAATATCTAGGCGCCCCAAAGTTAAAAGAAAATGGTTCTAAATATAGTCTGTAAGAAAAAAAATACAATGTTTTATTCTTCTCTGTTTTGAAGTATATACACCAACTCCATATGCTCTCTCAAGTTAAATACAGAAATTCTATATTTAAGCCAATCGAAATAATTCTAGATATTATCTAGGCACCCCAATGTGAAAAGCAAAATTGCTCTTAATATAATCTGTCAGATAAAATATACAATGCCCTTTACTTCTCTGTTTTGTAGTATATACACCAACTCAATATGCTCTCTCATGTAAAATACACAAATTATAATTCTACCCAAATCGAAAAAATCTAAATATTATCTAGGCACCCCAGTATTAAAAAAAATTGCTCTGAATATAATCCGTCAGAACAAATATACAATGCCTTTTTCTACTATGCTTAGGAGTATATAAACCAACTCCATATGGTCTCTCATTTAAAATACCAAAATTCTAATTTTACTCGAGTCGAAATATATCTTAATATTATCCTGGCACCGCAATGTTAAAAACAAAATCACTCTGAATATAATCTGTCAGAAAAAATATACAATGCCCTATTCTACTCTATTTTGGAGTATATACACCAACTCCATATGCTCTCTCATGTAAAATACAGAAATTCCATTTTTATGTGAATCGAAAAAAATCTAAATATTATCTAGGCCCCCTAATGTTCAATGCAAACTTGCTCTGAATATACTCTGTCAGAAAAAATATACAATGCCCTATTCTACTCTGTTTTGGAGTATATACACAAACTCAGTATGCTCTCTCATGTAAAATACAGAAATTCTTATTTTACGTGAATCAAAAATAATCTAAAAATTATCCAGGCACCCCAATCTAAAGACAAAATTGCTCTGAATAAAATCTGTCAGAAAAAATATACAATGCCCGATTCTACTCTGTTTTGTATTATATACACCAACTCAATATTCTCTTTCATGTAAAATACAGAAATATATTTAAGCGAATCGAAAAATATCTAAATATTATCTAGGCACCCCAATGTTAAAAACAATATTGCTCTGAATATAATCTGTCAGAAAAACTATACAATGCCCTATTCTACTCTGTTTTTGAGTATATACACCAACTCCATATGCTCTCTCATGTAAAATACAAAAATTCGATATGTAAGCGAATCGAAAAAAATGTAAATATTATATAGGCACCCAAAGGTTAAAAACAAAATTGCTCTGAATGAAATCTGTGAGAAAAAATATACAATGCCCTTTTCTACTCTGTTTTGCAGTATATACACCAACTCAATATGCTCTCTCATATAAAATAACGAAATTCTAATTCTACACGAAACAAAAAAAATCTAAATAATATCTTGGCGCCCAAAAGTTAAAAGAAAATGGTTCTAAATATAGTCTGTAAGAAAAAATATACAATGCCCTATTTTACTCTGTTTTGGAGTATATACACCAATTCCATATGCTCTCTCTTATAAAATACAGAAATTCTATATTTAAGGAAAAAAAAATATCTAAATATTATTTAGACACCCCAATGTAAATAGCAAAATTTATCTGAATATAATCTGTCAGAAAAAATTCACAATTGCATTTTCTACTTTGTTTTTTAGTATATACACCAACTCAATATGCTCTCCCATATAAAATTTCGAAATTCTAATTTAACGCGAATCGAAAAAAATCTAAATAATATCTAGACGCCCCAAAGTTTACAGAAAATGGCTCTTAATATAGTCTGATAGAGAAAATATACAATGCCTTATTCTACTCTGTTTTGGAGTATATACACCAACTCAGTGTGCTCTCTCATGTGAAATACAGAAATTGTATATTTAAGCCAATCGAAACAAATCAAAATATTATCTAGTCACCCGAATGTTAAAAGCAAAATTCCTCTGAATACAATCTGTCAGAAAAAATATACAATGCCCTCTTCTACTCTGTTTTTAGTATATACACCAACTCAATATGCTCTCTCATGTAAAATACAGAAATTCTAATTTTAGCCGAATCGAAAATATCTAAATATAATGTAGGCATTCCAATGTTAAAAACAAAATTGCTCTGAATATAATCTGTCAGAAAAAATATACAATGCCCTATTCTAGTCTTTTTTGGAGTATATACAGAAACTCCATATGCTCACTCATGTAAAATACTGAAATTCTTATTTTACGCGAATCGAAAAAAATCTAAATAATATCTAGACGCCCCAAAGTTAAAAGAAATTGCCTCTGAATATAGTCTGTTAGAAAATATATACTATGCCTTATTCTACTCTGTTTTGGAGTATATACACCAACTCAGTATGCTCTTTTATGTAAAATACAGCAATTCTAATTTTACGTGAATCAAAAAAAATCTAAATATTATCTACGCAACCCAATGTTAAAAACAAAATTTCTCTGAATATAATCTGTCAGGAAAAATATACAATGCCCTATTCTACTCTGTTGTAAAGTATATACACCAACTCCATATGCTCTCTCATGTAAAATACAGAAATTCTATATTTAACCGAATCGAAAAAATTCTAGATAGTATCTAGGCACCCCAATGTGAAAAACGAAATTGCTCCTAATATAAGCTGTCAGATAAAATATACAATGCCCTTTACTTCTCTGTTTTGTAGTATATACACCAACTCAATATACTCTCTCATGTAAAATACAGAAATTCTAATTTTACCAGATTCAAAATAATCTAAATATTATCTAGGCACCCCAATGTTAAAAGAAAAATTTCTCTGAATATAATCTGTCAGAAAAAATATACAATGCGTTTTTCTACTATGCTTTGGAGTATATACACCAACTCAATATGCTCTCTCATTTAAAATACAGAAATTCTAATTTTACGTGAATCAAAAAAAATCTAAATATTATCTAGGAAACCCAATGTTAGAAACAAAATTGCTCTAAATATAGTCTGTCACAATAATTATACAATGCCCTATTCTACTCTGTTTTGGAGTATATACAACAACTCAGTATGATCTCTCATGTAAAATACCAAAATTCTAATTTTAAGTGAATCGATAAGTTTCTAAATATTATTTAGGCACTGCAATGTAAAAAACAAAATTTCTCTGAAAAAAATCTGTCAGAAAAAAGGTACAATGCCCTTTCTACTCTGTTTTGTAGTATATACACCAACACAATATGCTCTGTCATGTAAAATACAGAAATTCTAATTCTACCCAAATCAAAAAAATCTAAATATTATTTAGTCAACCCAATGTTAAAAACAAAATTGCTCTGAATATAATCTGTCAGAAATAATAAACAATGCCCTATTCTACTCTGTTTTTGAGTACATACGCCAACACAATATGCTCTGTCGTGTAAAATACCGAAATTCTAATTTTACACGAATCGAAAAAAATCTAAATAATATCTAGGCCCCCAAAAGTTAAAAGAAAATGGCTCTGAATATCTTCTGTTTAAAAAAATAAACAATGCCTTATTCTACTCTTTTTTGGAATATATAAACCAACACAGTATGATCTCTCATGTAAAATATAGAAATTCTAATTTAACCCGAATCAAATAAATCTAAATATTATTTAGTCAACCCAATGTTAAAAACAAAATTGCTCTGAATATAATCTGTCAGAGAAAATATACAATGCCCTATTCTACTCTGTTTTTTAGTATATACACCAACTCCATATGCTCTCTCATGTAAAATACCGAAATTCCAATTTTACGCGAATCGAAAAAAATCTAAATAATATCTAGGCGCCCCAAATTCAAAGAAAATGGCTCTGAATATAGTCTGTTAGAAAAAATATGCAATGCCTTATTCTACTCTGTTTTAAAGTATATAAACCATCTCAGGATGCTCTCTTATGTAAAATACAGAAATTCAAATTTTACCCAAAACGGAAACATCTAAATATTATCTAGGCAACACAATGTTAAAAACAAAATTGCTCTGAATATAATCTGTCAAAAAAAATATACAATGCCCTAATCTACTCTGTTTTGGAGTATATACACCAACTCCATATGCTCTCTCATGTAAAATAAAAAAATTCTATATTTAAGCAAATCGAAAAAAATCTAAATATTATCTAGGCACCCCAATGTTAAAAGTAAAATTGCTCTGAATATAATCTGTCAGAAAAAATAGACAATGCCCTTTTCTACTCTGTTTTGTAGTATAAACACCAACTCAATACGCTCTCTCATGTAAAAAACCGAAATTCAAATTTTACGTGAATCGAAACAAATCTAAATAATATCTAGACGCTCCAAAGTTAAAAGATAATGGCTCTGAATATAATCTGTTAGATAAAATTTACAATGCCTTCCTCTACTCTTTTTTGGAGTATATAGACTAACTCAGTATGCTCTCTCATGTAAAATGCCGAAATTCTATATTTAAGCAAATCGAAAAAATTCTACATATTATCTAGGCACCCCAATATGAAAAGCAAAATTGCTCTTAATATAGTCTGTCACATAATATATACAATGCCCTTTACTTCTCTGGTTTGTAGTATACACACCAACTCAATATGCTCTCTCATGTAAAATACAGAAATTCTAATTCTACCCAAATCGAAGAAATCTAAATATTATCTAGGCACCCCAATGTTGAAAAAAATATTGCTCTGAATGTAATCTGTCAGAAAAAATATACAATGCCCTATTCTCCTCTGTTTTGGAGTATATACACCAACTCCATTTGCTCTCTCATGTAAAATACCGAAATTCTAATTTTAAACGAATCGAAAAAATTCTAAATAATATCTAGGCGCCCCAAAGTTAATAGAAAATGGCTCTGAATATAGTCTGTTACAAAAAATATACAATGCCTTATTCTACTCTCTTTTGGAGTATATACACCAACTCAGAATGCTCTCTCATGTAAAATACTGAAATTCTATATTTAAGCGAATTGAAAAAAATCTAAATATTATCCAGGCACGCCAACGTTAAAGCAAAATGGCTCTGAAGATAATCTCTCAGAAAAAACATATAATGCCCTTTTCTACTCTGTTTTGTAGTATATACACCAACTCAATATGCTCTCTAATGTAAAATACAGAGATTCTAATTTTACCCGAACCGAAAAAATCGAAATATTATCTAGGCACCACAATGTAAAAAAAAAAAATTGCTCTAAATATAATCTGTCAGAGAAAATATACAATGCCCTATTCTACTCTGTTTTGTAGTATATACACCAACTCCATATGTTCTCTCATGTAAAATACCGAAATTCTAATTTTACACAAATCGAAAAAATTCTAAATAATATCTAGGCGCCCCAAAGTTAATAGAAAATGGCTCTGAATATAGTCTGTTAGAAAAAATATACAATGCCTTATTCTACACTCTTTTGGAGTATATACACAAACTCAGTATGCTCTCCCATGAAAAATAAAGAAATTCTAATTTTACGTGAATCGAAAAAAATGTAAATATTATCTAGTCACCCCAATGTTAAAAACAAAATTGCTCTGAATATAATCTTTCACAATAATTATACAATGCCCTATTCTACTCGGTTTCGGAGTATATACACTAACTCAGATTGCTCTCTCATGAAAAATACAAAAATTCTACATTAAAGCAAATCGAAAAAAATCTAAATATTACTAGGCACCCCAATGTTAAAAGCAAAATTGCTCTCAATATACTCTGTTAGAAAAAATATACAATGTCCTCTTCTACTCTGTTTTGTAGTATATACACCAACTCAATATGCTCTCTCATGTAAAATACAGAAATTCTAATTTTACACGAATGGAAAAAATCTAAATATTATCTAGGCACCCCAATGTTAAAAGCAAAATTGCTCTGAATATCATCTGTCAGAGAAAATATACAATGCCCTCTTCTATTCTGTTTTGTAGTATAAACACCAACTGAATATGCTCTGTCATGTAAAATACCAAAATTCTAATTTTACGGGAATCCATAAAAATCTAAATATTCCCTAGGCACCCCAGTGTTAAAAGCAAAATTGCTCTGAATATAATCTGTCAGAAAAAATGTACAACGTCCTTTTTTACTCTGTTTTGGAGTATATACACCGACTTCATATGCTCTCTCATATAAAATACCGAATTTCTATATTTAAGCGAATAGAAATAAATCTAAATATAATCTAGGCTACTTAATGTTAAAAGCATAATTGCTCTAAATATCATCTGTCAGAAAAAATATACAATGCCCTATTCTACTCTATTTTGGAGTATATAACAAAACTCAGTATGCTCTCTCAAGTAAAATACCAAAATACTAAATTTACGTGAATCGAAAAAAATCTAAATATTCTCTAGGCACCCCAGTGTTAAAAGCAAAATTGGTCTGAATATAATCTGTCAGAAAAAATACACAAGGCCTTATTCTACTCTGTTTTTGAGTATATACACCAACTCAGTATGCTCTCTCATGTAACATACAGAAATTCTAATTTTACGCGAATCGAAAAAAATCTAAATAATACCTATCCTCCCCAAAGTTAAAAGAAAATGCTGCTCATTATAATCTGTTAGAGCAAATATACACTGTCTCATTCTACTCTGTTTTGGAGTATATACACAAACTCAGTATGCTCTCTTACGTAAAATACAGAAATTCTAATTTTGCAAGCATCGGAAAAAATCTAAATATTATCTAGGCACCCCAATGTTAAAAACGAAATCGGTCTGAATATAATCTGTCAAAAAAAAATATACAATGCCCTATTCTACTCTGTTTTGGGGTATATACACCAACTCAATATGCTCTCTCATGTAAAATACGGAAATTCTATATTTAAGCGAATCGAAAAAAATCTAAATATTATCTAGGCACCCCAATGTTAACAGCAAAATTGCTCTGAATATAATCTGTCAGAACAAAAAATGCAATGCCATATTCTACTCTGTTTTGGAGTATATAAACCAACTCACTGTGCTCTCTCATGTAAAATGCAGAAATTCTAATTTTACGTGAATCGAAAAAAACCTAAATATTATCTAGGCACCACAATGTGAATAACAAAATTTCTCTTAATATAATCTGTCATAAAAAGTATACAATGCCTTTTCTACTCTGTTCTGGGGTATATATACCGACTTCATATGCTCTCTCATATAAAATACAGAAATTCTATATTTAAGCGAATCAAAATAAATCTAAATATTACCTAGACACCTTAATGTTAAAAGCAAAATTGCTCTGAATATCATCTGTCAGAAAAAATATACAATGCCCTATTCTACTCTGTTTTGGACTATATACACCATCTCCATATGCTCTCTCATGTAAAATTCAAAAATTCAAATTTTACCTGAATCGAAAAAATCTAAGTATTATCTAGGCACCCCAATGTTAAATACAAAATTGCTCTGAATATAATCTGTCAGAAAAAATATACAATGCTTTTTTCTACTCTGTTTTGGAGTATATAAACCAACTCAATATGCTCTCTCATGTAAAACTCAGAAATACTAATTTTACCTGAATCGAAGAAAATCTAAATATTATCTAGGCACCCCAATGTTAAAAACAAAATTGCTCTGAATATAAACTCTCAGAAAAAATATACAATGTCCTATTCTACTCTGTTTTTGAGTATATACACCAACTCTACATGCTCTCTCATGTAAAATACAGAAATTCTATATTTAAGCGAATCAAAAAAATCTAAATATTATCAAGGCACCCCAATGTTAAAAACAAAATTGCTCTTAATAAAATCTGTCTGAAAAAATGTACAATGCCCTATTCTACTCTGTTTTGGAGTATATACACCAACGCAGTGTGCTCTCTCATGTAAAATATAGAAATTCTAATTTTATGAAAATTGAAAAAAATCTAAATAATAAGTAGTCGCTTCAAAGTTAAAAGAAAATGGCTCTGAATATAGTCTGTCAGAAAAAATATACAATTCCTTATTCTACTCTGTTTTGGAGTATATACACCAACGCAGTATGCTCCCTCATGTAAAATATCGAAATTCTAATTTTACGTGAATCGAAAAAAATCTAAATATTATCTAGGCACACGAATGTTTAAAGCAAAATTGCTCTGAATATAATCTGTCAGAAGATATATACAATGCGATTTTCTTTTTTTTTTTGTAGTATATACACCAACTCAATATGCTCTCTCATGTAAAATACCGAAATTTTAATTTTATGCGAACCGAAAAAAATCGAAATTATATCTCGGTGCCCCAAAGTTAAAAGAAAATGGCTCTGAATATAGTCTGTTAGAAAAAATACACAAGGCCTTATTCTACTCTGTTTTGGAGTATATACACCAACTCAGTATGCTCTCTCATGTAAAATACAGAAATTCTAATTTTACGCGAATCGAAAAAAATCTAAATAATACCTATTCTCCCCAAAGTTAAAAGAAAATGCTGCTCATTATAATCTGCTAGAGCAAATATACACTGTCTCATTCTACTCTGTTTTGGAGTATATACACAAACTCAGTATGCTCTCTTACGTAAAATACAGAAATTCTAATTTTGCAAGCATCGGAAAAAATCTAAATATTATCTAGGCATTCCAATGTTAAAAACAAAATTTCATTGAATATAATATGTCAGAAAAAATTTACAATGCCCTATTCTACTTTGTTTTGTAGTATATAAACCAACTCAATATGCTCTCTCACGTAAAATACCGAAATTCTAATTTTACGTGAATCAAAAAAAATCTAAATATTATCTAGGCACCCCAATGTTAAAAACAAAATTGCTCTGAATATATTCTGTCAGAAAAAATATACAATGCCCTATTCTACTTTGTTTTGGAGTATATACACCAACTCCATATCCTCTCTCATGTAAAATACAGAAATTCTACTTTTAAGAGAATCGAAAAAAATCTAAATATTATCTAGGCACCCCAATGATAAAAGCAAAATTGTTCTGATTATCATCTATCAGAAAAAATATACAATGCCCTATTCTACTCTGTTTCGGAGTACATACATTAACTTCATATTCTCTCTAACGTAAAATACAGAAATTCTATATTCAAGCGAATCGAAAAAAATCTATATATTATCTAGGCACCCCAATGTTAAAAGCAAAATTTCTCTGAATATAATCTGTCAGAGAAAATATAAAATGCCCTTTTCTACTTTGTTGTGGAGTATAGACACCAACTCAATATGCTCTGTATTGTAAAATTTTGAAATTCTAATTCTACGCAAATCAAAATTAAATTAAATAATATCTAGATGCCTCAAAGTTAAAAGAAAATGGCTCTGAATACAGTCTGTTAGAATAAAAATACAATGCCTTATTCTTCTCTGTTTTGGAGTATTTACAACAACTCAGTATGGTATCTCAGGTAAAATACCGGAACACTAATTTTTTGTGAATCCAAAAAAATCTAAATATTATCTGGCACTTCAATGTTAACAACAAAATTGCTCTGAATATAATCTGTAATAAAAAAACATACACTGCCCTTTTGTACTCTGTTTTGGAGTATATAAACCAACACAGTATGCTCTCTCCTGTAAAATAGAGAAATTCTAATTTTACGTGAATCGAAAAAAATTTAAATATTATCTAGGCACCCCAATGTTAAAAACAAAATTTCTCTGAATATAATATGTCAGAAGAAATATACAATGCCTTTTCTACTCTTTTTTGGAGTATATACACCAACTTTGTATGCTCTCTCATGTAAAATACAGAAATTCTATATTTAAGCGAATTAAAATATATCTAAATATTATCTAGGCACCCCAATATTTAAAGCAAAATTGCTCTGAATATAATTTGTCACAAAAAATATACAATGCCCTTTTCTACTCTCTTTTGGAGTATATACACCAACTCAATATGCTCTCTCATGCAAAATACTGAAATTCTTATTTCACGAGAATCGTAAAAAATCTAAATAATATCTATGCGCCCCAAAGTTCAAAGAAAATGTCTCTGAATATAGTCTGTTAGAAAAAATATAGAAGGCCTTATTCTACTCTGTTTTGGAGTATATATACAAACTCAGTATGCTCTCTACTCTAAAATAGAGAAATTCTAATTTTACGTGAATCTGAAAAAATCTAAATATTATCTAGACACCCCAAAGTTAAAAGAAAAATTGCTCTGAATATAATCTGTCAGAAAAAATATACAATGCCTTATTCTACTCTGTTTTGGAGTATATACACCAACTCAATATGCTCTATAATGTAAAATACAGAAATTCTATATATAAGCGAGGAGAGAAAAATCTAAATATTATTTAGGCACCCCAATTTGAAAAACAAAATTGCTCTGAATATAATCTGTCAGAGAAAATATACAATGCCGTATTCTAATCTTTTTTGGAGTATATAGACCGACTCCATATGCTCTCTCATGTAAAATACAGAAATTGTATACTTAAGTGTATTGAAATAAATCTAAATATTTTCTAGGCAGCACAATGTTAAATGCAAAGTTGCTCTGCTTATAATTTGTCACAAAAAATATGCAGTGCCCTTTTGTACTTTTTATTGTAGTATATACACCAACTCAATATGCTCTCTCTTGTAAAATACCGAAATTCTAATTTTACGCGAATCGAAAAAATCTAAATAATATCTAGGCGCCTGAAATTTAAAAGATAATGACTCTGAATATAGTCTGTTAGGAAAAATATACAATGCCCTTTTCTACTCTGTTCAGGAGTATATACACCTACTCAGTATGCTCTCTCATGTAAAATACCGAAATTGTAATTTTACATGAATCAAAAAAATCTAAATATTATCTTGGCACCCGAATGTTAAAAACTAAATTGCTCTGAATGTAGTCTGTCAGAAAAAATATACAATGCCATATTCGACTCTGTTTTGGAGTATTTACACCAACTCCATATGCTCTCTCATGTAAAATACAGAAATTCAAATTTTACCCGAATTGAAAAAAATCTAAATATTATCTAGGCACCCCAATGTTAAAAAAAAATTGCTCTGAATATAATCTGTCAGAAAAAATATACAATGCGTTATTCTACTCTGTTTTGGAGTATATACATTAAGTCAGTATGCTCTCTCATGTAAAATACTGAAATTCTAATTTTACGTGAATCGAAAAATATCTAAATATTAGCTAGGAACCCCAATGTTATAAACAAAATTGCTCTGAATACAATCTGTCAGAAAAAATATACAATGCCCTATTCTACTCAGTTTTGGAGTATATACACCAACTCCATATGCTCTCTCATGTAAAATACAAACATTCTATATTTAACCGAATCGAAAAAAATCTAAATAATATCTAGGCACCCCAGTGTTAAAAGCAAAATTGCTCTGAATATAATCTGTCAGAAAAAATATACAATGCCCTTTTCTACTCTGTTTTCGAGTATATACACCAATTCAATATGCTTTCTCAGGTAAAATACGGAAATTCTAATTTTACGTGAATCGAAACAAGTCTAAATAATATCTAGGTGCCCCAAAGTTAAAAGAAAATGGCTCTGAATATAGTCTGTTAGAGAAAATATACAATGCCTTATTCTACTCTGTTTTGGAGTAAATACACCAACTCAGTATGCTCTCTCATGTAAAACACAGAAATTCTAATTTCACCCGAATCGAAAAAATCTAAATATTTTCTAGGCACCCCAATGTTAAAAACAAAATTTCTCTGAATATAATCTGTCAGAAAACATATGCAATGCCCTATTTTCCTCTGTTTTGGAGTATATAAACCAACTCAGTATACTCTCTTATGTAAAATATTGAAATTATAATTTTACGCGAATGGAAAAATATTTAAATATTAGCTAGGCACCCCAATGTTATAAACAAAATTGCTCTGAATATAATCTGTCAGAAAAAATATACAATGCCCTATTCTACTCTGTTTTGGAGTATATACAGCAACTCCATATGCTCTCTCATGTAAAATACAAAAATTATATATTTAACCGAATCGAAAAAAATCTAAATAATATTTAGGCACCCCAGTGTTAAAAGCAAAATTGCTCTGAATATAATCTGTCAGAAAAAATATACAATGCCCTTTTCTACTCTGTTTTGTAGTATATACACTACCTCAATATGCTATCTCATGTAAAATACCGAAAGTCTAATTTTACACGATTCAAAAACAATTTAAATAATATCTAGGCGCCCCAAAGTTAAAGGAAAATGGCTATGAATATACTCTGTTAGAGAAAATATACAATGCCTTATTCTACTCTGTTTTGGACTATATACACCAACTCAGTATGCTCTCTCATATAGAATACCGAAATTCTAAATTTACGTGAATTGAAGAAAATCTAAATATTATCTAGGCACCCGAATGTTAAAGCAAAATTGCTCTGAATACAATCTGTCAGAAAAAATATACAATGCCTTTTCTACTCTATTTCGAGTATATACACCAACTCAATATGCTCTCTCAGGTAAAATATCGAAATTCTAATTTTACGTGAATCAAAAAAAGTCTAAATAATATCTAGGCACCCCAAATTTAAAAGAAAATGGCACTGAATATAGTCTGTGAAAGAAAATATACAATGCCTTATTCTACTCTGTTTTGGAGTATATACACAAACTCAGTATGCTCTCTCATCTAAAATACGGAAATTCTAATTTCACCTGAATTGAAAAAATCTAAATAATATCTAGGCACTTCAATGTTAAAAACAAAATTTTTCTGAATATAATCTGTCAGAAAACATATGCAATGCCCTATTCTACTCTGTTTTGGAGTATATAAACCAACTCAGTATGCTCTCTCAGGTAAAATACCGAAATTCTAATTTTACGTGAATCGAAATAAATCTAAATATTATCTAGGAAACCCAATGTTAAAAGGAAAATTGCTCGGAATACAATATGTCAGAAAAACTATACAATGACCTTTTCTACTCTGTTTTGGAGTATATACACCAACTCAATATGCTTTCTTATTTAAAATACCGAAATTCTAATTTTACACGAATGGAAAAAACCTAAATAATATCTAGGCACCACAAAGTTAAAAAAAATGTCTCTGAATATAATCTGTTAGAGAAAATATACAATGACATTTTCTACTCTGTTTTGGAGTATACACAACAACACAGTGTGCTCTCACATGTAAAATACCAAAATTCTAATTTTACCCGATTCGAAAAAATTTAAATATTATTTAGGCACCCTAATGTTAAAAACAAATTTGCTCTGAATATAATCTGTCAGAAAAAATATACAATGCCCTATTCTACTCTGTTTTGGAGTACATACACCAACTCCATATGCTCTCTCATGTAAAATACAGAAATTCTATATTTAAGCGAATCAAAAAAAAATCTAAATATTATCTAGGCACCCGAATGTTAAAATCAAAATTGCTCTGAATATAATCTGTCATAAAAAATGTATAATGCCCTTTTCTACTCTGTTTTGGAGTATATACACCAACTTTATATGCTCTCTCATGTAAAATACCGAAATTCTAATTTTATGCGAATGGGAAAAACCTAAATAATATCTAGGCGCCCCAAAGTTAAAATAAATGGCTCTGAATATAGTCTGTTAAAAAAAGTATACAATGCCTTATTTTACTCTGTTTTGTAGTATATACACCAACTCAGTATGCTCTCTCATGTAAAATACTGAAATTCTAATTTTACACAAATCAAAAAAACCTAAATATTATCTAGGCACCCCAACGTTAAAAACAAAATTGCTCTGAATATAATCTGTCAAAAAAAATATACAATGCCCTATTCTACCCTGTTTTGAAGTATATACAAAAACTCAGTATGCTCTCTCATGTAAAATACCGAAATTGTAATTTTACGTGAATCGACAAAAATCTTAATATTATCAAGGCACCCGAATGTTAAAAACAAAATTGCTCTGAATGTAGTCTGTCATAAAAAATATACAATGCCCTATTCGACTCTGTTTTGGAGTATATACACCAAATCCATAGGCTCTGTCATGTAAAATACAGAAATTCTAATTTTACCCGAATCGAAAAAATCTAAATATTATCTAGGCACCCCAATGTTAAAAACAAAATTGCTCTGAATATAATCTGTCAGAAAAAATATACAACGCGTTATTCTACTCTGTTTTGGAGTATATACACCAAGTCAGTATGCTCTCTCATGCAAAATACTGAAATTCTAATTTTACGCGAATCGAAAAATATCTAAATATTAGCTAGGCACCCCAATGTTATAAAGAAAATTGTTCTGAATATAATGTGTCAGAAAAAATATACAATGGCCTATTCTACTCTGTTATGGAATATATACACCAACTCCATATGCTCTCTCATGTAAAATAAAAATATTTTATATTTGACCAAATCGAAAAAAATCTAAATAATATCTAGGCACCCCAATGTTAAAAGCAAAATTGCTCTGAATATAATCAGTAAAAAAAATAGACAATGCCCTTTTTTAATCTGTTTTGTAGTATATAAACTATTTCAGTATGCTATCTCATGTAAAATACAGAAATTCTAATTTTACGCAAATCAAAAGAAATCCAATAATATTTAGGCGCCCCAAAGTTAAAAGAAAATGGCTATGAATATACTCTGTTAGAAAAAATACACAATGCCTTACTCTACTCTGTTTTGGAGTATATACACCAACTCAGTATGCTCTCTCATATAGAATACCGAAATTCTAAATTTCCGTGATTGGAAAAAAATCTAAATATTTTCTAGGCACCCGAATGTTAAAAGCAAAATTGCTCTGAATATAATCTGTCAGAAAAAATATACAATGCCCTTTTCGACTCTGTTTTCGAGTATATACACCAACTCAATATGCTCTCTACATTAAAATATCAAAATTCTAATTTTACGTGAATCGAAAAAAGTCTAAATGATATCTAAGTGCCCCAAATTTAAAAGAAAATGGCTCTGAATATAGTCTTTTAGAGAAAATATACAATGCCTTATTCTACTCTGTTTTGGAGTATATACACCAACTCAGTATGCCCTCTCATGTAAAATACAGAAATTCTAATTTCAACCGAATCAAAAAAATCTAAATAATATCTAGGAACCCCAATGTTAAAAACAAAATTTCTGTGAATATAGTCTCTCAGAAAACATATGCAAAGCCCTATTCTACTCTGCTTTGGAGTATATAAACCAACTCAGTATGCTCTCTCAGGTAAAATACCGAAATCTGTCAGAGAAAATATACAATGCCCTATTCTACTTCGTTTTGGAGTATGTACACCAACTCAATATGCTCTCTTCTGTAAAACACCGAAATTCTAATTTTACGCAAATGTAAAAAACCTAAATAATATCTAGGCACCCCAAAGTTAAAAAAATGGCTCTGAATATAGTCTGTTAGAAAAAATATACAATGCCTTATTCTACTCTGTTTTGGAGTATATAGACCAAATCAATATGCTCTCTCATGTAAAATACCGAAATTCTATATTTACGTGAATCGAAAAAAATCTAAATATTATCTCGGCACCCCAATCTTAAAAACAAAATTGCTCTGAATATAATCTGTCAGAAAAAATATACAATGCCATATTCTACTCTTTTTTGGAATATATAGACAAATTCCATATGCTCTCTCCTGTAAAATACAGAAATTGTATATTTAAGCATATTGAAATAAATCTAAATATTATCTAGGCAGCACAATGTTAAATGCAAAGTTGCTCTGCTTATAATCTGTCACAAAAAATATACAGTGCCCTTTTGTACTCTTTATTGTAGTATATACACCAACTCAATATGCTCTCTTTTGTAAAATACCGAAATTGTAATTTTATGTGAATCAAAAAAATCTAAATAATATCTAGGCGCCGGAAAGTTAAAAGATAATGACTCTGAATATAGTCTGTTAGGAAAAATATACAATGCCTTTTTCTACTCTGTTTTGGAGTATATACACCAACTCAGTATGCTCTCTCATGTAAAATACCGAAATTCTAATTTTACCCGAATCGAAAAAATCTAAATATTATCTAGGCACCCCTATGTTAAAAACAAAATTGCTATGAAAATAATCTGTCAGAAAACTTATGCAATGCCCTATTTTCCTCGGTTTTGGAGTATAGAAACCAACTCAGTATGCTCTCTCATGTAAAATACTGAAATTATAATTTTACGCGAATGGAAAAATATCTATATATTAGCTAGGCACCCCATGGTTATAAACAAAATTGCTCTGAATATAATCTGTCAGAAAAAATATACAATGCCCTATTCTACATTGTTTTGGAGTTTATAAACCAACTCCATATGCTCTCTCATGTAAAATACAATAATCCTATATTTGACCGAATTGAAAAAAATCTAAATAATATCTAGGCACCCCAGTGTTAAAAGCAAAATTGCTCTGAATATAATCTGTCAGAAAAAATATACAATGCCCTTTTCTACTTTTTTTTGTAGTATATACACCAACTCAATATGCTCTCTTTTGTAAAATACCGAAATTCTAATTTCACCTGAATCGAAAAAATCTAAATAATATCTAGGCACTTCAATCTTAAAAACAAAATTGTTCTGAATATAATCTGTCAGAAAACATATGCAATGCCCTATTCTACTCTGTTTTGGAGTATATAAACCAACTCAGTATGCTCTCTCAGGTAAAATACCGAAATTCTAAATTTACGTGAATGGAAAAAAATCTAAATATTATCTAGGAAACCGAATGTTAAAAGGAAAATTGCGCGGAATACAATGTGTCAGAAAAAATATACAATGACCTTTTCTACTCTGTTTTGGAGTATATACACCAACTCAATATGCTCTCTCATTTAAAATACCGAAATTCTAATTTTACACGAATGGAAAAAAACTAAATAATATCTAGGTGCAACAAAGTTAAAAAAAATGGCTCTGAATACAGTCTGTTTGAGAAAATATACAATGCCCTTTTCTACTCTCTTTTGGAGTATATATACCAACTCAGTATGCTCTCTTATGTAAAATACCGAAATTCTAAGTTTACGCGAATCGAAAAAAATCTAAATAATATCTAGGCACCCCAGAGTTATAAGAAAATGGCTCTGAATATAGTGTGTTAGAGAAAACATACAATGCCTTATTCTACTCTGTTTTGGAGTATATACACCAACTCCATATGCTCTCTCATATTAAATACAGAAATTCTACTTTTACCCGAATCGAAAAAATCTAAATATTATCTAGGCACCCAATGTTAAAAACAAAATTGCTCTGAATATAATCTGTTAGAAACAATATACAATGCCCTATTCTACTCTGTTTTGGGGTATATACATCGACTCCATATGCTCTCTCATATAGAATACCGAAATTCTAAATTTACGTGATTGGAAAAAATCTAAATATTATCTAGGCACCTGAATGTTAAAAACAATATTGCTCTGAATACAATCTGTCAGAAAAAATATACAATGCCCTATTCTACCCTGTTTTGGAGTATATAAAAAATCTCAGTATGCTCTCTCATGTAAAATACCGAAATTGTAATTTTACGTGAATTTAAAAAAATCTAAATATTATCTAGGCACCCGAATGTTTAAAACAAAATTGCTCTGAATGTATTCTGTCAGAAAAAATATACAATGCCCTATTCGACTCTGTTTTAATTTATATACACCAACTCCATATGCACTCTCATGTAAAATACAGAAATTCTAATTTTACCTGAATCGAAAAATTCTAAATATTATCTAGGCACCCCAATGTTAAAAACAAATTTGCTCTGAATATCATCTGTCAGAAAAAGTATACAATGCCCTTTTCTACTCTGTTTTTTGTAGTATATACACTACCTCAATATGCTATCTCATGTTAAATACCGAAATTCCAATTTTACGCGATTCGAAAACAATCCAAATAATATCTAGGCGCCCCAAAGTTAAAAGAAAATGGCTATGAATATACTCTGTTAGAAAAAATATACAATGCCTTATTCTATTCTTTTTTGGAGTATATACACCAACTCAGTATGTTCTCTCATATAGAATACCGAAATTCTAAATTTATGTAATTGGAAAATAATCTAAATATTATCTAGGCACCCGAATGTTAAAAGCAAAATTTCTCTGAATATAATCTGTCAGAAAAAATATACAATGCCCTTTTCTACTCTGTTTTCAAGTATATACACCAACTCAATATGCTCTCTCAAGTAAAATACCAAAATTCTAATTTTACGTGATTCGAAAAAAGTCTAAATAATATCTAGTTGACCCAAATTTAAAAGAAAATGGCTCTGAATATAGTCTGTTAGAGAAAATATACAATGCCTTATTCTACTCTGTTTTGGAGTACATACACCAACTCAATATGCTCTCTCATGTAAAATACCGAAATTCTACTTTCACCCGAATCGAAAAAATCTAAATAATATCTAGGCACCCCAATGTTAAAAACAAAATTGCTCTGAATATAATCTGTCAGAAAACATATGCAATGCCCTATTCTACTCTGTTTTGGAGTATATAAACCAACTCAGTATGCTCACTCAGGTAAAATACCGAAATCCTAATTTTACGTGAATCGAAATAAATCTAAATATTATCTAGGAACCCGAATGATAAAAGGAAACTTGCTCGGAATACAATGTGTCAGAAAAAATATACAATGACCTCTTCTACTCTGTTTTGGATTATATACACCAACTCAATATGCTCTCTCATGTAAAATACCGAAATTCTAATTTTACGCTAATCGAAAAAAACCTAAATCATATCTAGGTGCCCCAAAGTTAAAAGAAAACGGCTATGAATACATTCTCTTAGAAAATATATACAATGCCTTATTCTACTCTGTTTTGGAGTATATACACCAACTCAGCATGCTCTCTCATGTAAAATACCGAAATTTTAATTTTACCCAAATCGAAAAAACCTAAATATTATCTAGGCACCCGAATGTTAAAAACAAAATTGCTCTGAATGTAGTCTGTCAGAAAAAATATACAATGCCCTATTCGACTCTGTTTTGGAGTATATACACCAACTCCATAGGCTCTCTTATGTGAAATACTGAAACTCTAATTTTACGCGAATCGAAAAATATCTAAATATTAGCTAGGCACCGTAATGTTATAAACAAAATTGCTCTGAATATAATCTGTCAGAAAAAATATGCAATGCCCTATTTGACTCTATTTTGGAGTATATACACCAACTCCATATGCTCTCTCATGTAAAATACAAAAATTCTATATTTAACTGAATCGGAAAACTTCTAAATAATATCTAGGCAACCCAGTGTTAAAAGCAAAATTGCTCTGAATATAATCTGTCAGAAAAAGTATACAATGCCCTTTTCTACTCTGTTTTGTAGTATATACACTACCTCAATATGCTATCTCATGTAAAATACCGAAATTCTAATTTTACACGATTCGAAAGAAATCCAAATAATATCTAGGCGCCCCAAAGTTAAAAGAAAATGGCTATGAATACACTCTGTTAGAAAAAATATTGAATGCCTTATTCTACTTTGTTTTGGAGTATATACACCAACTCAGTATGCTCTCTCCTATAGAATACCGAAATTCTAAATTTACGTGATTGGAAAAAAATCTAAATATTATCTAGGCACCCGATTGTTAAAAGCAAAATTGCTCTGAATATAATCGGTCAGAAAAAATATACAATGCCCTTTCCTACTCTGTTTTCGAGTATATACACACACTCCATATGCTCTCTCATGTAAAATACCGAAATTCTAATTTTACCCAAATCGGAAAAAGCTAAATATTATCTAGGCACCCCAATGTTAAAAACAAAATTGCTCTTAGAATAATCTGTAAGAAAAAATATACAATGCTTTATTCCATCCTGTTTTGGAGTATATATACCAACTCAGTATGCTCGCTCATGTAAAATTCCGAAATTCTAATACTACGTGAATCGAAAAAAATCTAAATATTATCTAGGAACCCGAAGGTTATAAGAAAAACCTCTCTTAAAATAATGTGTACGAAAAAATATACAATGCCCTTTTCTACTCTGTTTTGTAGTATATACACCAACTCACTATCCTCTCTCATGTAAAACACAGAAATTCTAATTTTACCCGAATCGAAAAAATCTAAATATTATCTAGGCACCCCAATGTTAAAAACAATATTGCTCTGAATACAATCTGCCAGTAAAAATATTCAATGCCCTATTCTAGTCTGTTTTGGTGTATATACACCAACTCAGTATGCTCTCTAATGTAAAATAGAGAAATTCTAAATTTACGTGAATCTAAAAAAATTTAAATATTATCTAGGCACCCCAATGTTAAAAGCAAAATTGCTCTGAATATAGTCTGTCAGAAAAGATATACAATGCCCTATTCTACTCTGTTTTGGAGTATATACACCAACTCCATATACTCTCTCAGGTTAAATACAGAAACTGTATATTTAAGCGAATTGAGAAAACTCTAAATATTATCTAGGCACCCGAATGTTAAAAGCAAAATTGCTCTGAATATAATCTGTCAGAAAAAATATACAATGCTTTTTTCTACTCTGTTTTCGAGTATATAAACCAACTCAATATGCTCCCTCATGTAAAATACAGAAATTTTAATTTTACCCGAATTGAAAAAATCTAAATATTATCTAGGCACCCCAATGTTAAAAAGAAAATTGCTCTGAATATAATCTGTCAGAAAAACTATACAATGCACAATTCTACTCTGTTTTAGAGTATATACACCAACTCAATATGCTCTCTCATGTAAAATACAGAAATTCTAATTTTACCCGAGTCGAAAATATCTAAGTATTATCTAGGCACCCCAATGTTAAATAAAAAATTGCTCTGAATATAATCAGTGAGAAAAAATATACAATTCCCTATTCTACTCTGTATTGGAGTATATACAAAAACTAAATATGCTCTCTCATGTAAAATACAGAAGTATTAATTTTACACGAGTTGAAAAAACCTAATATTATGTAGCCACCCCAATCTTAAAAAAAAAATCTCTGAATATAATCTGTCAGAGAAAATATACAATCCCCTTTTCTACTCTCTTTTGGAGTATATACACTATCTCTATATGCTCTCTCATGTAAAATACAGAAATTGTACATTTAAGCGAATCAAAAAAAAAATCTAGGTATCATCTAGGCACCCCAATGTTAACAGCAACATTTCTGTGAATATAATATGTCAGAAAAAATATAAAATGCCCTATTCTACTCTGTTTCGGTGTACATACACCAACTCCATATGCTCTGTCATGTAAAATACAGAAATTCTGTATTTAAACAAATCGAAAAAAATCTAAACATTCTCTAGGCACCCCAATGTTAAAAGCAGAATACTCCGAATATAAATTTTCAGAAAAAATATACAATGCCCTTTTCTACTGTGTTTTGGAGTATATACATCAACTAAGTAGGCTCTCTCATGTAAAATACAGAAATTCTAATTTTATGTGAATCGTAAAAAATCTAAATATTATCTCGGCACCCCAATCTTAAAAACAAAATTGTTCTGAATATAATCTGTCAAAGGAAATATACAATGCCCAGTTCTACTCTCTTTTGGAGTATATACACCAACTCAGTATGCTCTCTCATGTAAAATACAGAAATTCTAATTTTACCCGAATCCAAAAAATCTAACTATTATCTAGGCACCCCAATGTTAAATACAAAATTGCTCTGAATATATTGTATCAGAAAAAATATACAATGCCCTATTCTACTCTGTTTTGGAGTATATACAAAAACTCAATATGCTCCCTTAGGTAAAATACAGAAATTGTAATTTTAATCGAGTTGAAAAAATCTAAATATTATCTAGGCACACTAATGTTAAAAAAAAATTACTCTGAATATAATCTGTCAGAAACAAAATACAATGCCCTTTTCTATTTTGTTTTGGAGTATATACACCAACTCCATATGCTCTCTCATGTAAAATAGACCAATTGTATATTTAAGAGAATTGAAAGAAATCTAAATATTATCTAGGCACCCCAATGTTAACAGCAAAATTTCTCTGAATATAATCTGTCAGAAAAAATATACAATGCCCTATTCTACTATGTTTCGGAGTATATACAACAACTCCATATGCTCTCTCATGTAAAATACAGAAATTCTGTATTTAAGCAAATCAAAAAGAATCTAAATATTATCTAGGCACCCCAATGTTAAAGCAGAATTCTCTGAATATAATCTGTCAGAAAAAATATACAATGCCGTTTTCTACTGTGTTTTGGAGTATATTAACCAATTCAATATGCTCTCTCATATAAAATACCGAAATTCTAATTTTACAGGTATCGAATAAAATCTAAATAATATCTAGCCGCCCCAAAGTTAAAAGAAAATGACTCTGAATATAGTCTGTTACAAAAAATATACAATGCCTTATCCTACTATATTTTGGAGTATATACGCCAACTCAGTATGCTCTCTCATGTAAAATACCGAAATTCTAATTTTAGGTGAATAGATAAAAATCTAAATATTATCTAGGCACTTCAATGTTAAAAGCAAAATTGCTCTGAATACAATCTGTCAGAGAAAATATACAATGCCCTTTTCTACTCTCTTTTGGAGTATATATACCAACTCAGTATGCTCTCTTATGTAAAATACCAAAATTCTAATTTTACGTGAATCGAAAAAAATGTAAATAATATCTAGGCACCCCAGAGTTATAAGAAAATGGCTCTGAATATAGTGTGTTAGAAAAAATATACAATGCCTTATTCTACTCTGTTTTGGAGTATATAGACCAACTCCATATGCTCTCTCATATTAAATACAGAAATTCTACTTTTACCCGAATCGAAAAAATCTAAATATTATCTAGGCACCCAATGTTAAAAACAAAATTGCTCTGAATATAATCTGTTAGAAACAATATACAATGCCCTATTCTACTCTGTTTTTGGGTATATACATCGACTCCATATGCTCTCTCATATAAAATACAGAAATTCTATATTTAAGCGAATCGAAATAAATCTAAATACTATCTAGGCACCCCAATGTTAAAAAAAAATTGCTCTGAATATAATCTGTCAGAAAAAATATACAATGCCCTCTTCTACTCTGTTTTGGAGTATATACACCAACTCAGTATGCTCTCTCATGTAAAATACCAAAATTCTAATTTTCGTGATTTGAAGAAAATCTAAATATTCTCTAGGCACCCCTGAGCTAATAGCAAAATTGCTATGAAGATAATCTGTCAGAAAAAATATACAATGCCCTTTTCTACTCTGTTTTTGAGTATATACACCAACTCAGTATGCTCTCTCATGTAAAATAAGGAAATTCTAATTTTACGTGAATCGAAAACAATCTAAATAACAACTAGGCGATTCAATGTAAAAACAAAATGGCTTTGAATATAGTCTGTTAGAGAAAATACAGAATACCTTATTCTACTCTGTTTTGGAGTATATACACCAACTCAGTATGCTCTCTCATGTAAAATACATAAATTATAATTTTATGTGAATCGTAAAATATCTAAATATTATCTAGGCACCCCAATGTTAAAAACAAAATTACTGTGAATATAATCTGTCAGAAAAAATATACAATGCTTTTTTCTACTCTATTTTGGAGTATATACACTAACTTAATATGCTCTCTCATGTAAAATACAGAAATTCTATTTTTAAGCGAATCGAAAAAAATCTAAATACTATCTAGGTGCCTAAAATTAAAAGAAAATGGCTCTTTATATAGTCTGTTAGAAAAAATATACAATGCCTTATTTTACTTTGTTTTGGATAATATACACCAACTCAGTATGCTCTCTCATGTAAAATACAGAAATTCTGTATTTAAGCGAATCGAAAAAAATCTAAATATTATCTAGGTTGCTCACTGTTAAAAGCAGCATTGCTCTGAATATAATCTGTCAGATAAAATATACAATGCTGTGTTCTATCCTGTTTTGTAGTATATACACCAATTCAGTATGCTCTCTCATGTAAAATACAGAAATTCTAATTTTACCCAAATCAAAACAATCTAAATATTATCTAGGCACCCCAATGTTAAAAGCAAAATTCCTCTGAATATAATCTTTCAGAAGAAATATAGAGTGCCCTTTTCTACTCTGTTTTGGAGTATATACACCACCTCAATATGATCTCTCATGTAAAATATATATATTCTAAGTTTACGCGAGTCGAAACAAATCTAAATATCTAGGCGCCCCAAAGTTAAAAGAAAATGGCTCTGAATACAGTCTGTTATAAAAAATATACAATGCCTTAATCTACTCTGTTTTGGAGTATATACACCAACGCACTATGCTCTCTTATGTAAAATACCGAAATTCGAATTTTACATGAATCGAAAAATATCTAAATGTTATCTAGGCACCCCAATGATAAAAGCCAAATTGCTCTGAATATAATCTGTCAGAAAAAATATATAATGACCTTGTCTACTCTGTTTTGGAGTATATAAACCAACTCAATATGCTCTCTCATGTACAAAACCGAAATTCTAATTTTACAGGAATCGAAAAAATTCTAAATAGTGTCTAGGCGCCCCAAAGTTAAAGAAAATGGCTCTGAATATATTCTTTGAGGAAAAATAAACAATGCCTTATTCCTCTATATTTTGGAGTATATACACCAACTCTCTATGCTTTCTCATGTAAAATACAGTAATTCTAATTTTACGTGAAACGAAAAAAATCTAAGTATTATCAAGGCACCCCAATGTTAAAAGCAAAATTGCTCTGAATATAATCTGTCAGAAAAAATATACAATGCCATTTGCTACTCTGTTTTTGAGTATATACACCAACTCCATATGCTCTCTCATGTAAAATACAGAAGTTCTATATTTAAGCGAATCGAAAAAAATCTAAAAATGATCTAGGCACCCCAATGTTAAAAGCAAAATTACTCTGAGTATAATCTGTCAAAAAAATATACAATGCCCTTTTCTACTCTGTTTTGGAGTATATACACCAACTCAATATGCTCTCTCATGTAAAATAAAAAAATTCTAATTTTACGCGAATAAAAAAATCTAAAAATGATCTAGGCACCCCAATGTTAAAACGAAATTGCTCCGAATATAATCTGTCACAAAAAATATACAATGTCCTATTCTACTCCGTTTTGTAGTATATACACCAACTCAATATGCTCTCTCATGTAAAATACAGAAATTCTAATTTTACATGAATTGAAAAATATCTAAATCATATCGAGGCGCACCAAAGTTAAAAGAAAACGGCTCTGAATATAGTCTGTTAGAGAAAATTTACAATGCCTAATTCTACTCTGTTTTGGAGTATATACAGCAACTCAGTTTACTCTCTCATGTAAAATATTGAAATTCTAATTTTACGTGAATCGAGAAAAATCTAAATATTATCTAGGCACCCCAATATTAAAAAAAATTGTTCTGAATATAATCTGTCAGAAGAAAGATACAATGCCCTATTATACTTTGTTTCGGCGTATATATACCAACTCCATATGCTCTATCCCGTAAAATACGGAAATTCAATATTTAAGCGAATCGAAAATAATCTAAATATTGTCTAGGCACACCAATCTTAAAAGCAAAATTTCTCTGAATATAATCTGTCAGAAAAAATATACAATGCCCGTTTCTACTTTCTTTTGCAGTATATACACTAACTCAATATGCTCTCTCATGTAAAATACCGAAATTCTAATTTTACACGAATGAAAAAAATCTAAATAATAACTAGGCGCTTCAATGTAAAAAGAAAATGTCTCTGAATATAGTCTGTTAGAAATAATACACAATGCCTTATTCTACTCTGTTTTGGACTACATACACCAACTCAGTATGCTCTGTAATGTAAAATACCGAAATTATAATTTTACGTGAATCGTAAAAAATCTAAATATTATCTAGGCAACCCAATGTTAAAAACAAAATTGTTCTGAATATAATCTGTCAAAAAAAATATGCAATGCCCTATTCTCACTCATAAGTGGGTGATGAAAAATGAGAACACATGGACACTTAAAGCGGAGTACTAAACACTGGGGTTTATTGGGGGGGAACAGGGTAGGGCCAGTGGGAGGGGGAGGTGGAGAGGCATAGGCTGGGGAGAAATGCCAAATGTGGGTGAAGGGGAGAAGAAAAGCAAAGTACACTGCCATGTGTGTACCTACGCAACTGTCTTGCATGCTATGCTCATGTACCCCAAAACCTAAAATCCAATAAAAAATTTAAAAAAAAAATCTGGAGACAACAGATGCTGGAGAGGATGTGGAGAAAAAGGAACACTTTTACACTGTTGGTGGGAGTGTAAATTAGTTCAACCATTGTGGAAGACAGTGTGGCAATCCCTCAAGGCCTTAGAAATAGAAATTCCATTCGACCCAGCAATTCCATTACTGGGTATATATCCAAAAGACTATAAATCGTTCTACTATAAGGACACATGTACACGAATGTTCATTGCAGCACTGTTTACAATAGCAAAGACCTGGAATCAACCCAAATGCCCATCGATGATAGACTGGATTGGAAAAATGTGGCACATATACACCATGGAATATTATGCAGCAATCAGAAATGATGAGTTTGTGTCATTTGTAGGGACATGGATGAATCTGGAGAACATCATCCTTAGCAAACCGACACAAGAACAGAAAATGAAACACCGCATATTCTCACTCATAGGTGGGTGATGGAAAATGAGAACACATGAACACGGAAAGGGGAGTACTAAACACTGGGGTCTACTGGGGGGAAGAGGGGAGGGCCAGTGGGAGGGGGAGGCAAGGAGGGATAGCCTGAGGAGAAAAGCCTAATGTGGGTGAAGGGGGGAAGAAAAGCAAAGCACACTGCCATCTGTGTACCTACACAACTGTCTTGCATGCTCTGCTCATGTACCCCAAAACTTAAATCCAATAAAAAATTAAAAAAATACATATACAATGCCCTATTCTACTCTGTTTTGGAGTATATACACCAATTCAATATGCTCTCTCATGTAAAATACAGAAATTTTAACTTTACCCGAATCCAAAAAATCTAAGAATTATCTAGGCACCCCAATGTTAAATAAAAATTGCTCTGAATATATTGTGTCAGAAAAAATATACAATGCCCTATTCTACTCTGTTTTGGAGTATATACAAAAACTCAATATGCTCTCTCATGGAAAATACAGAAATTGTAATTTTAATCAAGTTGAAAAAATCTAAATATTATCTAGGCACCCTAATGTTAAAAAAAAATTGCGCTGAATATAATCTGTCAGAAAAAATATACAATGTCCTTTTCTATTCTGTTTTGGAGTATATACACCAACTCAATATGCTCTCTCATGTAAAATACCGAAATTCAAATTATACCCCAATCGAAAAAAATCTAAATATTATATAGGCACCGCAATGTTAAAAGAAAATGGCTCTAAATATAATCTGTCAGAAAAAATAAACAATGCCCTTTTATACTCTGTTTTGGGGTATATATATATACCAACTCAATATGCTCTCTCATGTAAAATGCGGAAATTCTAAATTTACGATAATCAAATAAAATCTAAATATTATCTAAGCACCACAATGTTAAAAACAAAATTGTTCTGAATATAATCTGTCAGAAAAAATATACAATATTCTATTCTACTCTGTTTTGGAGTATATACACCAACTCCATATGCTCTCTCATGTAAAATACCGAAATTCTAAATATATGAAAATCGAAAAAAATCTAAATATTATCTAGGCACCCCAATGTTAAAAGCAAAATAGCTCTGAATATAATCTGTCAGATAAAATATACAATGCATTTTCTACTCTGTTTTGTAGTATATACACCAAATCAATAAACTCTCTCACGTAAAATACCAAAATTCTAATTTTACATGAATCGAGAAAAATCTAAATATTATCTAGACATTCCAGTGTTAATGGAAAAATTTCTCTAATATAATCTGTAAGAGAAAATATACAATGCCCTTTACTACTATGTTTGGGAATATATACACCAACTCAATATGCTCTCTCATGTAAAATACAGAAATTTTATATTTAAGCGAATCGAAAGAAATCTAAATATTATCTAGGCAACCCAATATAAAAAGAAAAAGTGCTCTGAAATAATCTGTCAGAAAAAATATACAATTCCTTATTCTACACGTTTTTGGATTATATACACGAACTCAGTATGCTCTCTCATGTAAAATACAGAAATTCTAATTTTACTTCGAATAGAAAAAATCTAAATATTATCTAAGCACCCCAATGTTAGAAAGAAAATTGCTCTGAATATAATCTGTCAGAAATAATATACAAGGCCCTTTTCTACTCTGTTTTGGAATATATAAACCAACTCAATATGCTCTTTCATGTAAAATATCGAAATCCTAATTTGATGCGAATCGAAAATAATCTAAATAATATCTAGGCGCTCCGAAGTTAAAAAAAAATGGTTCTCAAAATAGTCTGTTAGAGAAAATATACAATACCTTATTCTATTCTGTTTTGGTGTATATACACAAACTGAGTATGCTCTCTCATGTAAAATACCGAAATTCTAATTTTACGTAAATCGAAAAAAACCTAAATATTATCTAGGCACCCCAATGTTAAAAGCAAAATTGCTCTGAATATAATCTGTCAGAAAAAATATACAATGCCCTTTTCTACTCTGTTTTGTAGTATATACACCAACTACGTATGCTGTCTCATGTAAAATACAAAAATTCTATATTTAAGGTAATCAAAAATAATCTAAATATAATCTAGGCACCCCAATGTAAAAAGGAAAATTGCTCTGAATGTAATCTGTCAGAAAAAATATACAATGCCCTTTTCAACTCTGCTTTGGGGTATATAAACCAACTCAATATACTCTCTCATGTAAAATACCGATATTCTAATTTTACGTGAATCAAAAATGATTTACATAATATCTAGGCGCCCCAAAGTTAAAAGAAAATGGCTCTGAATATAGTCTGTTACAAATAAAAATACAATTCCTTATTCTACTCTGTTTTGGAGTATATACACCAACTCAGTATGCTCTCTCATGTAAAATACCGAAATTCTGATTTTACGTGAATCGAAATAATCTAAATATTATTTAAGCTCCCCAATGTTAAAAGCAAAATTTCTCTGAATATAATCTGTCAGAAAAAATATACAATGCCCTTTTCTACTATGTTTTGTAGTATATACACCAACTCAGTATGCTCTCTCATGTAAAATACCGAAATTCTAATTATACGTGAATCAACGAAAATCTAAATATTATCTTGGCATCCCAGTGTTAAAAAAAATAATTGCTCTGAATACAATCCGTCAGAAAAAATATACAATGCCCTTTTCTACTCTGTTTTGGAGTATATACACCCACTGAGTATTCTCTATCATGTAAAATACAGAAAATCTAAATTTACCCAAATCGAAAAAATCTAAATATTATCTAGGCACCCCAATGTTAAAACCAAAGTTGCTCTCAATATAATCTGACAGAAAAAATATACAACGCCCTTTTCTACTCTTTTTTGAATTATATACACCAACTCAATATGATCTCTCATGTAAAATACAGAAATTCTAATTTTATCAGAATCAGAAATATCTAAATATTATCCTGGCACCTTAATGTTAAAAACAAAATTGCTCTGAATAAAATCTGTGAGAAAAAATATACAATGCCCTATTCTATTCTGTTGTGGAGTAAATAAACCAAATCAATATGCTATCTCATGTAAAATACAGAAATTCTATATTAAAGCGAATCGAAGAAAATCTAATTATTATCTAGGCACCCCAATGTTAAAAACAAAATTGCTCTGAATATAATCTGTCAGAAAAAATATACAATGCTTTTTTCTTCTCTGTTTTGGACTATATACACCAACTCCATATGCTCTCTCATGTAAAATACCAAAATTCTATATTAAAGCGAATCGAAAATAATCTAAATATTTTCCACGCACCCCAACGTTAAAAGAAAAAGTGCTGTGAATATATTCGGTCAGAAAAAATATACGATGCCCTTTTCTACTCTTTTTTGTAGTATATACACCAACTCAATATGCTCTCTCATGTAAAATACAGAAATTTTAATTTTACCCAAATCAAAAAAATCTAAATATAATCTAGGCACCCCAATGTTGAAAACAAAATTGCTCTGAATATAATCTGTCAATAAATATATAGAATGCCCTATACTTTTCTGTTTTGGAATATATACACCAACACAGTATACTCTCTCATGTAAAATACCGAAATTCTAATATTACGTGAATCGAAAAAAATCTAAATAATATCTAGGCACCCCAAAGTTAAAAGAAAATGGCTCTGAATATAGTTGCCTACAAAAAATATACAAGGCCTTATTTTACTCTATTTTGTAGTATATACACCAACTCCATATGCTGTCTCATGTAAAATACAGAAATTCTAATTTTACCCGAATCGAAAAAATCAAAATATTATGTAGGCACCTTAATGTTTAAAACAAAATTTCTCTGAATATAATCTGTCAGAAAAAATATAAAATGCCTTATTCTACTCTGTTTTGGAGAATATACAATAACTCAATATGCTCTCTCATGTAAAATACAGAAATTCTATGTTTAAGCGAATCGAAAAAAATCTAAATATTATCTAGGCACCACAAGGTTAAAAGCAAAATTGCTCTGTATATAATCTGTCAGAAAAAATATATAATGCCCTTTGCTACTCAGTTTTGTACTATATACACCAAATCAATATGCTCTCTTATGTAAATTACAGAAATTCTAATTCTATCCTAATCGAAAATATCTAAATATTGCCTATGCACCCCAATGTTATAAACAAAATTGCTCTGGATATAATTTGTCAGATAAAATAAACAATGCCTTATTCTACTCTGATTTGGAGTACATACACCAACTCAGTTTGCTCTGTCATGTAAAATACAAAAATTCTAATTTTACGTGAATCGAATAAAATCTAAATATTATATATGCACCCCAATGTTAAAAGTAAAATTGCTCTGAATATAATCCATCAGAAAAAATATACAATGCCCGATTCTACTCTGTTTTGGAGTATATACACCAACTCCATATGCTCTCTCATATAAAATACCGAAATTCTAATTTTATGCGAATCGAAAAAAATCTAAATAAAATCTAAGTGCCTCAAAGTTCAACGAAAATGGCTCTGAATATAGTCTTTTAGAAAAAAATATACAATTCCTTATTCTAATCTGTTTTGGAGTATATACACACACTCAGGATGCTCTCTCATGTAAAATAGAGAAATTCTAATTTTACCGGATTCGATAATATCTGAATATTATCTAGGCAACACAATGTTAAAAACAAAATTGCTCTGAATATAATCTGTCAGAAAAAATATACAATGCCCGAGTCTACTCTGTTTTGGAGTATATACAACACCTCAATATGCTCTCTCATGTAAAATACAGAAAGTCTATATTTAAGCGAATTGAAAAAAATCTAAATATTATCTCGGCACCCCATGTTAAAAACATAATTGCTCTGAATATAATCTGTCAGAGAAAATAAACAATACCCTATTCTACTCTGTTTTGGGGTATATACACCAACTCAGTATGCTCTCTCATGTAAAATAACAAAATTCTAATTTTACGCGAATCGAAGTAAATCTAAATAATATCTAGGAGGCCCAAAGGTAAAAGAAAATGGCTCTGAATATAGTCTGTTAGAAAAAATATACAATGCCTTATTCTACTCTGTTTTAGAGTATATACACCAACTCACTATGCTCTCTAAGGTAAAATACCGTAATTCTAATTTTACATGAATTGAAAAAAATCTAAATATTATCTAGGCACCCCAAGGTTAAGAAAAAATTTCTCTGAATATAATATGTCAGAAAAAATATACAGTACCCTATTCCACTCTATTTTGGAGTATATACACCAACTCAATATGCTCTGTCATGTAAAACAAAGAAATTCTAATTTTACCCGAATCGAGAAAATCTAAATAATATCTAGTCTCCCCAAAGTTAAAAGACAATAGCTCTAAATGTAGTCTGTTACAAAAATTATACAATGACTTATTCTACTCTGTTTTGGAGTATATACACAAACTCAATATGCTCTCACATGTAAAATACCGAAATTCTAATTTTACGCGAATCAAAAAAAATTTAAATAATATCTAGGAGCACGAAAGTTAAAAGAAAATGGCTCTGAATATAATCTCTTAGAAAAAATATACAATGCCTTATTCTACGCTGTTTTGGAGTATATACACCAACTCAGTATGCTCTCTCAAATAAAATACAGAAATTCTAATTTTACCCGAATCAACAATATCTAAATATTATCTAGGCACCCCAATGCTAAATATAAAAATTCTCTGAATAAAATCTGTCAGAAAAAATATACAATGCCGTATTCTACTCTTTTTTGGAGTATATACACCAACTCCATATGCTCTCTCATTTAAAATACAGAAATTCTAATTTTACCAGAATCGAAAAATTCTAAATATTATCTAGGCAACCAAATGTTAAAAACAAAATTGCTCTGAATATAATCTGTCAGAAAAAATATACAATGCCCTATTCTACTCTTTATTGGAATGTATACACCAACTCAATATGCTCTCTCATGTAAAATAAAGAAATTCTAATTTTACTCGAATTGAAAAAATCTAAATATTGTCTAGGCACCCCAATGTTAAAAAGAAAATTGCTCTGAATATAATCTGTCACAAAAAATATACAATGCCTTATTCTAATCTGTTTTGGCGTATATACACAAACTCAGTATGCTGTCGCTTGTAAAATACCGAAATTCTAATTTTATCCGAATCGAAAAAATCTAAATATTATCTAGGCACCCCAATGTTAAAAGCAAAATTGCTCTGAATATAATCTGTCATAAAAAATATACAACGCCCTATTCTACCCTGTTTTGGAGTATATACACCAACTCAGTATGATCCCTCAGGTAAAATACCGAAATTCTAATTTTACGTGAATCGAAAAAAAACTAAATACTTTGTACACATCCCAATGTTAAAAGCAAAATTGCTCGGAAAATAATCTGTCAGAAAAAATATACAATGCCCTTTTCTACTCTGTTTTTGAGTACATACACCAACTCCATATGCTCTCTCATGTAAAATACAGAAATTCTACATTTAAGCGAATCGAAAATAATCTAGATATTATCTAGGCACCCCAATGTTAAAAGCAAAATTTCTTTGAATATAATCTGTCAGAAAAAATATACAATGCCCTAATCTAATCTGTTTTGGAGTATATACACCAACTCCATATGCTCTCTCATGTTAAATACAGAAATTCTATATTTAATGAAATCAAAAAATATTTAATATTATCTAGGCTCTCCAATGTAAATAGCAAAATTTATCTGAATATAATCTGTCAGAAAAAATACACAATTGCATTTTCTATTTTGTTTTTTAGTATATACACCAACTCAATATGCTCTCTCATGTAAAATTTCGAAATTCTAATTTTACGTGAATCGAAAAAATTCTAAATAATATCTAGGCGCCCCAAAGTTTACAGAAAATGGCTCTTATAATAGTCTGTTAGAGAAAATATACAATGCCTTATTCTACTCTGTTTTGGAGTATATACACCAACTCAGTATGCTCTCTCATGTAAAATACAGAAATTGTATATTTAAGCGAATCGAAACAAATCTAAATATTATCTAGGCACCCGAATGTTAAAAGCAAAATTCCTCTGAATATAATCTGTCAGAAAAAATATACAATGCCCTATTCTACTCTTTTTTGGAGTATATAGAGAAACTCCATATGCTCTCTCATGTAAAATACCGAAATTCTAATTTTATGCGAATCAAAAAAAATCTAAATAATATCTAGGCGCCACAATGTTCCAGAAAAATAGCTCTGAATATAGTCTGTTAGAGAAAATATACAATGCCTTATTCTACTCTGTTTTGGAGTATATACACCAACTCCATATGCTCTCCCATGTAAAATACAATAATTCTAATTCTACCAGAATCGAAAAAGTATAAATATTGTCTAGGCACCCCAATGTTAAAAACAAAATTGCTCTGAATATAATCTGTCAGAAAAAGTACACAATGTTCTATTCTACCCTGTTTTGGAGAATATAAACCAACTCCATATACTCTCTCATGTAAAATACAGAAATTCTATATTTAAGTGAATCGAAAAATATCTAAATATTACCTAGGCACCCCAACGTTAAAAGCAAAATTGCTCTGAATACAATCTATCAGAAAAAATACACAATGGCATTTTCTACTGTGTTTTGTAGTATATAAACCAACTCAATATGCTCTGATATGTAAAATACAGAAATTCAAATTTTATCCGAATCGAAATAATCTAAATATTATGTAGGCACGTCAATGTTAAAAACAAAATTGCTCTGAATATAATCTTTCAGAAAAAATATAAAATGCCCTATTCTACTCTGTTTTGAAGTATATACACCAACTCAGCATGCTCTCTTATGTAAAATACCGAAATTCTAATTTTACCTGAATCGAAAAAATCAAAATATTATGTAGGCAATGCAATGTTACAAACAAAATTGCTCTGAATATAATCTGTCAAAAAAAATATTCAATTCCCAATTCTACTCTGTTTTGGAGTTATACACCAACTCAATATGCTCGCTCATGTAAAATACCGAAATTCTAATTTTACGTGAATCGAAAAAAATCTAAATATTATCTAGGCACTTCAATGTTAAAAACAAAATTGCTCTGAATATAAGCTGTCAGAAAACATATACAATGCCCTATTCTACTCTGTTTTGGAGTATATACAGCAACTCCAAATGCTCTCTCATGTAAAATACCGAAATTCCAATTTTACGTGAATCGGAATACATCTAAATAATATCTAGGCGTCCCAAAGTTAAAAAAAATGGTTCTAAATATAGTTTGTAAAAAAAAATATACAATGCCTTATTCTTCTCTGTTTTGGAGTATATACACCAACTCCATATGGTCTCTCAAGTAAAATACAGAAATACTATATTAAAGCGAATTGAAAAAATTCTAGATATTATCTAGGCACCCCAATGTGAAAAGCAAAATTGCTCTTAATATAATCTGTCAGATAAAATATACAATGCCCTTTACTTCTCTGTTTAGTAGTATATACACCAACTCAATATGCTCTCTCATGTAAAATACAGAAATTCTAATTCTACCAAAATCGAAAAAATCTAAATATTTTCTAGGCACCCCAGTGTTAAAAAAAAATTGCTCTGAATATAATCCGTCAAAAAAATATACAATGCCCTATTCTACTCTGTTTTGGAGTATATACACCAACTCCATATGCTCTCTCATGTAAAATACAGAAATTCTATATTTAAGCGAATCGATAAAAATCTAAATATTACCTAGGCACCCCAAAGTTAAAAAAAAGTCAATCTGAATATAATCTGTCATTAAAAATACACAATGCCCCATTCTACTCTCTTTTGTATTATATGCACGAACTCAATATGCTCTCTCATGTAAAATACCGAAATTAAAAATTTACGTGAATAGAAAAAAATCTAAATATTATCTAGGCACTTTAATGTTAAAAACAAAATAGCTCTGAATATAAGCTGTCAGAAAAAATATACAATGCCCTATTCTACTCTGTTTTGGAGTATATACAGCAACTCCATATGCTCTCTCATATAAAATAACGAAATGCCAAATTTACACGAATCGAAATAAATCTAAATAATGTCTAGGCTCCCCAAAGTTAAAAAAAATAATTCTAAATATAGTTTGTAAGAAAAAATATACAACGCCTTATTCTTCTCTGTTTTGGAGTATATACACCAACTCCATATGGTCTCTCAAGTAAAATACAGAAATACTATATTTAAGCGAATTGAAAAAATTCTAGATATTATCTAGGCACCCCAATGTGAAAAGCAAAATTGCTCTTAATATAATCTGTCAGATAAAATATACAATGTTCTTTACTTCTCTGTTTTGTAGTATATACACCAACTCAATATGCTCTCTCATGTAAAATACAGAAATTCTAATTCTACCAAAATCGAATAAATCTAAATATTATCTAGCCACCCCAGTGTTAAAAAAAAATTGCTCTGAATATAATCCGTCAGAAAAAATATACAATGCCCTATTCTACTCTGTTTTGGAGTATATACACCAACTCCATATGCTCTCTCATGTAAAATACAGAAATTCTATATTTAAGCGAATCGAAAAAAATCTAAATATTATCTAGGCACCGCAATGTTAAAAACAAAATCGCTCTGAATATAATCTGTCAGAAAAAAAATACAATGCCGTATTCTACTCTGTTTTGGAGTATGTACACAAACTCCATATGCTCTCTCATGTAAAATACAGAAATTCTTTATTTATGCGAATCGAAAAAAATCTAAATATTATCTAGGCACCCCAATGTTAAGAGAAATTGGCTCTGAATATAGTCTGTTAGAAAAAATATACTATGCCTTATTCTACTCTCTTTTGGGGTATATACACCAGCTCAGTATGCTCTCTCTTGTAAAATACAGCAATTCTAATTTTACGAGAATCAAAAAAAATCTAAATATCTAAGCAGCCCAAAGTTAAAAGAAAATGGGTGTAAATATAGTCTGTTAGAAAAAATATACAATGCCTTATTCTACTTCGTTTTGGAGTATATACACCAACTCAGTATGCTCTCTCCTATAAAATACAGAAATTCTAATTTTACCCGAATCAACAATATCTAAATATTATCTAGGCACCCCAATGCTAAAAATAAAAATTCTCTGAATAAAATCTGTCAGAAAAAATATACAATGCCGTATTCTACCATTTTTGGAATATATACACCAACTCCATATGCTCTCTCATTTAAAATACAGAAATTCTAATTTTACCTGAATCGAAAAAATCTAAATATTGTCTAGGCACCCCAATGTTAAAAAGAAAATTGCTCTGAATATAATCTGTCACAAAAAATATACAATGCCTTATTCTAATCTGTTTTGGAGTATATACACCAACTCAGTATGCTCTCTCTTGTAAAATACCGAAATTCTAATTTTATCCGAATCGAAAAAATCTAAATATTATCTAGGCACCCCAATGTTAAAAACAAAATTGCTCTGAAAATAATCTGTCAGAAAAAAATATACAATGCCCTATTCTACCCTGTTTTGGAGTATATACACCAACTCAGTATGATCCCTCAGGCAAAATACCGAAATTCTAATTTTACGTGAATCGAAAAAAATCTAAATACTTTGTACACATCCCAATGTTAAAAGCAAAATTGCTCGGAACATAATCTGTCAGAAAAAAAAAACAATGCCCTTTTCTACTCTGTTGTGAAGTGTATACACCAACTCAATATGCTCTCTCATGTAAAATACCGAAATTCTAATTTTATGAGAATCGAAAAAAATCTAAATAATATCTAGGCGCCCAAAAGTTAAATGAAAATGGCTCTGACTATAGACTGTTAGAAATAATAAACAATGCATTATTCTACTCTTTTTTGGAGTACATACACCAATTCAGTATGGTCTCTCATATAAAATAGAGAAATTTTAATTTTACACGAATAAAAAAATTCTAAATATTATCTAGGCACCCCAATGTTAAAAACAATATTGCTCTGAATATAATCTGTCAGAAAAAATATACAATGCCCTATGCTACACTGTTTTGGAGTATATACACCATCTTCATATGATCTCTCCTGTAAAATAAAGAAATTCTAATTTTACCCAAAAGGAAAAAATGTAAATATTATCTAGGCACCCCAATGTTAAAAACAAAATTGCTCTAAATATAATCTGTCAAAAAAATATACAATGCCTTATTCTACTCTGTTTTCGAGTGTATACACCAACTCAGTAAGCTCTCTCATGTAAAATACCGAAATTCTAATTTTACGTGAATTGATAAGAATCTAAATAATATCTAGGCACCCGAATGTTAAAAGCAAAATTTCTCTGAATATAAACTGTCATAAAATGAATACAATGCCCTTTTCTACTTTCTTTTGGGGTATATACACCAACTCAATATGCTCTCTCACGTAAAATACCGGAACTCTAATTTTACGCAAATCTAAGAAAATCTAAATTATATCTATGCACTCCAAAGTTAAAAGAAAATGGCTCTTAATATAGTCTGTTAGAAAAAATATACAATGCCTTCTTCTACTCTTTTTTGGAATATATAAATAACTCAGTATGCTCTCTCATGTAAAATACAGAAATAATAATTTTACGTGAATCGAATAAAATCTAAATATTATATAGGCACCCCAATGTTAAAAACAAAATTGCTTTGAATAAAATCTGTCAGAAAAAATATACAATGCCCGTTTCTTCTCTGTTTTGTGGTATATACAGCAACTCAATATGCTCACTCATGTAAAATACAGATATTCAAATTTTACGGGAATCGAAAAAAATCTAAATAAAATCTAGATGCCCCAAAGATAAACGAAAATGGCTCTGAATATAGTCTGTTAGAAAAAAAAAATCGCCTTATTCTACTCTTTTTTGAAGTACATACACCAACTCAGTGTGCTCTCTCAGGTAAAATACAAAAATTCTAATTTTACGTGAATCAAAAATAATCTAAATATTATCTAGGCACCCCAATGTTAATAAAAAAATTGCTCTGAATATAATCTGTCAGAAAAAATATACAATGCCCTATTCTTCTCTGCTTTAAAGTATATACACCAACTCCATATGCACACTCATGTAAAATTCAGAAATTCTATATTTAAGCAAATCGAAAAAAATCTAAATATTATCAAGGCACCCCAATGTTAAAAGCAAAATTGCTCTTAATAAAATCTGTCAGAAAAAATATACAATGCCCTTTCTACCCTGTTTTGGTGTATATACACCAACTCAATATGCTGTCTCATGTAAAATAGAGAAAGTCTAATTTTAGGCGAATAAAAAATATCTAAATAATATCTAGGCGCTCCAAAGTTAAAAAAAGATGGCTCTGAATATAGTGTGTTAAAAAAAATATACAATGCCTTATTCTACTTTGTTTTGGAGTATATACAGCAACTCAGGATGCTCTCTCAGCTAAAATATACAAATTCAAATTTTACCCGAATCGAAAATTCTAAATATTATCTAGGCACCTCAATGTTAAAAACAAAATTGCTCTGAATATAATCTGTCAAAAAAATATACAATGCCCTATTCTACTGTTTTAGAGTATATACAACAACTGCATATGCTCTCTCATGTAAAATACAGAAATTCTATATTTAAGCGAATCGAAAAACACCTAAATATTATCTAGGCACCCCAATGTGAAAAACAAAATTGCTCTGAATATAATCTGTCAGGAAAAAATATACAATGCCCTTTTCTACTCTGTTTTGTAGTATACACACCAACTAAATATGCTCTCTCATGTAAAATACAGAAATTCTACTTCTACCCAAATCGAAAAAATCTAAATATTATCTAGGCACCCCAATGTTAAAAACAAAATTGCTCTGAATATAATCCGTCAGAAAAAATATACAATGCCCTATTCTACTCTGTTTTGGAGTATATACACCAACTCAATATGCTCTCTCATGTAAAATACAGAAATTCAAATTTTACGTGAATCGAAAAAATCTTAATATTATTTAGGCACCCCAATGCTAAAAAAAATTGCTCTGAATATAATCTGTCAAAAAAAATATACAATGCCCTTTTCTACTCTGTTTTGGAGTATATACACAAACTCCATAAGCTCTCTCATGTAAAATAGAAAAATTCTATATTTAAGCGAATCGAAAAAAATCTAAATATAATCTAGGCACCCCAATGTTAAAAACAAAATTGCTCTGAATACAATCTGTCAGAAAAAATATACAATGCCCTATTCTACTCTGTTTTGGAGTATAAACACTAACTCTACATGCTCTCTCATTTAAAATACAGGAATTACATATTTAAGCGAATCAAAAGAAATCTAAATATTATGTAGGCACCCCAATGTTAAAAGCAAAATTGCTATGAATATAATTTGTCTGAAAAAATATAAAATGCCCTTGTCTACTGTGTTTTGTAGTATATACACCAACTCAATATGTTCTCTCATGTAAAATACCGAAAATTAATTTTACACGAATCGAAAAAATCTAAATATTATCTAGGCACCCCAATGTTTAAAACAAAATTTCTCTTAATGTAATCTGTCAGAAAAAATATACACTGCCCTTTTCTACTCTGTTTTGGAGTATATACACCAACTCCATATGCTCTCTCATGTAAAATAGAGAAATTCGATATTTAAGCAAATCGAAAAAAATCTAAATATTAGCTAGGTACCACAATGTTAAAAACAAAATTGCTCTTAATATGATATGTCAGAAAAAATATACAATGCCCTTTTCTACTCTGCTTTGGGGTATATACACCAAATCAATATGCTCTCTCATGTAAAATACCGAAATTCTAATTTTACACGATTCGAAAAAAATCTAAATAATATCTATGCGCCCCAAAGTTAAACGAAAATGGGTATGAATATGGTCTGTTAGAGAAAATATAAAATACCTTATTCTACTCTGTTTTGGAGTAAATACAACAACTCCGTATGCTCTCTCATGTAAAATACAGGAATTTAATTTTACGAGAATCGAAAAAATCTAAATATTATCTAGGCACCCAAATGTTAAAAACAAATTTGCTCTGAATATAGTCTCTCACAAAAAATATACAATGCCCTATTCTACTCTTTTTTGCAGTATATACAGCAACTCCATATGCTCTCTCATGTGAAATACAGAAATTCTTATTTTACGTGAATCGAAAAAAATGTAAATATTATGTAGGCACCCCATTGTTGAAAGCAGAATGCTCTGAATATAATCTGTCAGAGAATATAATATACAATGCCCTTTTCTACTTTTTTTGGAGCATATATATAAACTCAGTATGCTCTCTCATGTAAAATACAGAAATACTAATTTTACGCGAATCGAAAAAAATCTAAATATTATCTAGGCACTCCAATGTTAAAAGCAAAATTACTCTGAATATAGTCTTTCAGTAAAAATATACAATGCCCTTTTCTACTCTGTTTTGGAGTGTATACACCAACTCAATATGCTCTCTCATGTAAAATACGGAAATTCAAATTTTTCTCGAATCGAAAAAAATCTAAATAATATCTAGGCGCCCCAAAGTTAAAAGAAAATGGCTCTAAATGTAGTCTGTTAGAGATAATATACAATGCCTTATTCTACACTAATTTGGAGTATATACACCATCTCAGTATGCTCTATGATGTAAAATACAGAAATTCTAATTTTACTTGAATCGAAAAAAACCTAAATATTATCTAGGAACCCGAATGTGAAAAACAAAATTGCTCTGAATATAATCTGTCATAAAAATATACAATGCCCTATTCTACTCTGTTTTGGGGTATATACACCGACTTCATATGCTCTCTCATATAAAATACCGAAATTCTATATTTAAGCGAATCGAAATAAATCTAAATATTATCTAGGCACCTTAATGCTAAAAGCAAAATTGCTCTGAATATAATCTGTCAGAAAAACTATACAATGCCCTATTCTACTCTGTTTCAAAGTATATACAGCAACTAAGTATGCTCTCTCATGTAAAATACCAAAATTGTAAATTTACGTGAATCGAAAAAAATCTAAATACGCTCTAGGCACCCCACTGTTAAAATCGAAATTGCTCTGAATATAATCTGTAAGAAAAAATATACAGTGCCCTTTTCTACTCTGTTTTTGTGTATATACACCAACTCAGTATGCTCTCTCATGTAAAATACTGAAATTCTAATTTTACACGAATTGAAAGAAATCTAAATAATAACTAGGCGCTTCAATGTAAAAAGAAAATGTCTCTAAATATAGTCTGTTAGAAATAATACACAATGCCTTATTCTACTCTGTTTTGGACTATATACACCAACTCAGTATTCTCTCTCATGTAAAATACAGAAATAATAATTTTATCTGAATCGTAAAAAATCCAAATATTATCTAGGCAACCCAATGTTAAAAACAAAATTGTTCTGAATATAATCTGTCAAAAAAAATATACAATGCCCCATTCTACTCTGTTTTGTGGTATATACACCAACTCAATATGCTCTCTCATGTAAAATACAGAAATTCTATATTTAAGCGAATCGAAAAAAATCTAAATATTATCTAGGCACCTTATTGTTAACAGCAAAATTGCTCTGAATATAATCTGTCAGAAAAAATATACAATGCCCTATTCTACTCTATTTTGGAGTATATACACCAACTCCATATGCTCTCTCATGAAAAATACAGAAATTCTATATTTATGCGAATCGAAAAAAATCTAAATATTATCTGGGCACCCGAATCTAAAAACAAAATTGATCTGAATATAATCTGTCAGAAAAATTATACAATGCCCTATTCTACTCTGTTTTCGAGTATATGCACCAACTCCATATGCTCTCTCATGTAAAATACAGAAATTCTATATTTAAGCAAATCGACAAAAATCTAAATATAATCTAGGCACCTTAATGTTAAAAGCAAAATTGCTCTGAATATCATCTGTCAGAAAATATATACAATGCCCTATTCTACTCTATTTTGAAGTATATACACCAACTCAGTATGCTCTCTCATGTAAAATACCAAAATTCTAAATTTACATGAATCGAAAAAAATCTAAATATTCTCTAGGCACCCCAGTGTTAAAAGCAAAATTGGTCTGAATATAATCTGTCAGAAAAAATATACAATGCCCTTTTCTACTCTGTTATTGAGTATATACACCAACTCAGTATGCTCTCTCATGTAAAATTCTGAAATTCTAATTTTACGCGAATCGAAAAAAATCTAAATAATAACTAGGCGCTTCAATGTAAAAAGAAAATGGCTCTGAATATAGTCTGTTAGGAAAAATACACAATGCCTTATTCTACTCTGTTTTAAAGTATATAAACCAACTCACTTTGCTCACTCATGTAAAATGCAGAAATTATAATTTTATGTGAATTGTAAAAAATCTAAATATTATCTAGGCATCCCAATGTTAAAAACAAAATTTTTCGGAATATAATCTGTCAAAAAAAAATATACAATGCCCTATTCTACTCTATTTTAGGGTATATACACCAACTCTATTTGCTCTCTCATGTAAAATACGGAAATTCCATATTTAAGCGAATCGAAAAAATCTAAATATTATCTAGGCAACCCAATGTTAACAGCAAAATTGCTGTGAATATAATCAGTCAGAAAAAATATGCAATGCCATATTCTACTCTGTTTTAAAGTATATACACCAACTGAGTATGCTCTCTCATGTAAAGTACAGAAATTTTTATTTTACGTGAATTGAAAAAAATGTAAATATTATCAGGCACCCCATTGTTGAAAGCAGAATGCTCTGAATATAATCTGTCAGAGAAAATATACAATGCCCTTTTCTACTCTCTTTTGAAGTATATATACAAACTCAATGTGCTCTCTCATTTAAAATACAGAAATGCTAATTTTATGCCAAACGAAAAAATCTAAATAATATCTAGGCACCCCAGAGTTAAAAGAAAATGGCTCTGAATATAGTCTGTTAGAAAATATATACAATGCCTTATTCTACTGTTTTGGAGTAAATACACCAACTCAGTATGCTCTCTCATGTAAAATACCGAAATTCTAAATTTACGTGAATAGAAAAAAATCTAAATATTATCTAGGCACGCCAATGTTAAAAGCAAAATTGCTCTGAATATAATCTGTCATAAAAAATATACAATGCCCTACTCTACTCTGTTTTGGGGTATATACATCTACTTCATATGCTCTCTCATATAAAATACAAAAATTCTATATTTAAGCGAATCGAAATAAATCTAAATATTATCTAGGCACCTTAATGTTAAAAGCAAAATTGCTCTGAGTATCATCTGTCAGAAAAAATATACAATGCCCTATTCTACTCTGTTTTGGAGTATATACACCATCTCCATATGCTCTCTCAGGTAAAATTCAGAAATTCTAATTTTACCTGAATCGAAAAAATCTAAGTATTATCTAGGCACCCCAACGTTAAAAAAAATTGCTCTGAATATAATCTGTTAGAAAAAGTATACAATGCCCTTGTCTATTCTGTTTTGGAGTATATACACCAACTCGATATGCTCTCTCATGTAAAATAGAGAAATTCTATATTTAAGCGAATCGAATAAAATCTAAATATTATCTAGGCACCACAATGTTAAAAACAAAATTGCTCCGAATATAATCTGTCAGAAAAAATATACAATGCCCTTTTCTACTCTGTTTTGGAGTATATACACCATCTCAGTATGCTCTCTCATGTAAAATACCGAAATTCTAAAATTATGTGAATCGAAAAAAATCTAAATATTATCTAGACACCCCAATGTTAAAAGCAAAATTGCTCTGAATATAATTTGTCAGAAAAATTATACAATGTTTTTTCTGCTCTGTTTTGTAGTATATACACCAATTCAGTATGCTCTCACATGTAAAATACAGAAATTCTAATTTTACCAGAATAGAACAAATCTAAATATTACCTAGGCACACAAATGTTAAAAACAAAATTGCTCTGAATATAATCTGTCAGAGAAAATATATAATGCCCTATTCTACTATGTTTCGGAGTATATACACCAACTCCATATGCTCTCTGATGTAAAATACAGAAATTATATATTTAAGTGAATCGAAAAAGATGTAACTATTATATAGGCATTCCAATTTTAAAAGCAAAATTGCTCTGAATATAATCTGTCATAAAAAATATACAATGCCCTATTCTACTTTGTTTTGAAGTATATACACCAACTCAATATGCTCTGTCATGTAAAATACAGAAATTCTTATTTTACCCGAATCGAAAAAATCTAAATATCATCCTGGCACCCCAATGTTAAAAACAATATTACTCTGCAAATAATCTGTCAGATAAAATATACAATGCGCTATTCTACTCTTTTTTGGAGTATATACACCAAATCCATATGCTCTCACATGTAAAATACAGAAATTCTATATTTAAGCGAATCAAAAAAATCTAAATATTATGTAGGCACCCCAAGGTTAAACATAAAATTGCTCGGAATGTAATCTGTCAGAAAAAATATACAATGCCTTGTTGTACTCTTTTTTGGAGTACATACACCAACTCAGTATGCTCTCTCATGTAAAATGCCGAAATTCTAATTTTACCTGAATCGAAAAAATCTAAATATTATCTAGGCACCCCAATGATAAAAGCAAAATGGCTCTAAATATAATCTGCCAGAATAAATATATAATGCCCTATTCTACTCTGTTTTCGAGTATATACACCAACTCAATATGCTGGCTCATGTAAAATAGAGAAATTATAATTTTAGCCGAATCGAAATAATCTAAATATAATCTAAACACCCCAATGTTAACAACAGAATTGCTCTGAATATAATTTGTAAACTAAAATATAAAATGCCCTATTCTACTCTGTTTTGGAGTATATACACCAACTCAGTATTCTCTCTCATGTAAAAGATCGAAATTCTAATTTTACGTAAATCGAAAAAAACCTAAATGTTATCTAGGCACCACAATGTTAAAATCAATATTGCTCTGAATATAATCTGTCATAAAAAATACACAGTGCCCTTTTCTACACTGTATTGGAGTATATAAACCAACTCAATATGCTCTCTCATGTAAAATATTCAAATTCTACATTTACGAGAATCGAAAAAAATCTAAATAATATCAATTCACCCCAAAGTTAAAACAAAATGGCTCTGAATATAGTCTGTTAGAAGAAATATAAAATGCCTTACTCTACTATGTTTTGGAGGATATACACGAACTCAGTATGCTCTCTCGTGTAAAATACAGAAATTCTAATTTTAACCAAATTGAAAAAATCTAAATATTATCTAGGCCACCCAATGTTAAAAACAAAATTGATCTGAATACAATCTGTCAGAAAAAATATACAATGCAGTTTCCTAGTCTGTTTTGGAGTATATACACCAACTCCATATGCTCTCTCATGTAAAATACAGAAATTCAAATTTTACGTGAATCGAGAAATATCTAAATATTATCTAGGCACCCATTGTTAAAAGCAAAATTGCTCTGAATATAGTCTTCCAGAGAAAATATACAATGCCATTTTCAACTATGATTTGGAGTATGTACACCAACCCAATATGCTCTCTCATGTAAAATACCGAAATTCTAAATTTACGCTAATTATATGAAATATAAATATTATCGAGGCACCCCAATGGTAGTAGCAAAGTTGCTATGAATATAATCTGTCAGAAAATATATACAATGCTTTTTCTACTCAGTATTAGAGTATATACACCATCTCAATATGCTCTCTCATGTAAAATACCAAAATAAAAAATTTACCCAAATTGAAAAAATCTGAATATTATCTAGGCACCCCAAGGTTAAAAGCAAAATTACTCTGAAGGCAATCCGTCAGAAAAAATACACAATGCCCTTTTCTACTTTTTTTTGTAGTATATACAACAACACAATATGCTCTCTCATGTAAAATACGGATATTCTAATTTTACGTGAATCAAAAAAATCTAAATATTATCTAGGCAAACCAATGTTAAAAGCAAAATTTCTCTGAATATAATCTCTCAGAAAAAATCTACAACGCCCTTTTCTACTCTATTTTGGAGTATATAAACAAACTCAATATGCTCTCTCATGTGAAATACCGAAATTCTAAATTTACGCGAATCAAAAAAAATCTAAATATTATTTAGGCACCCCAATGTTAAAAGCAAAATTGCTCTGAGTATAATCTGTCAGAAAAAATATACAATGCCCTTTTCTACAATGTTTTGGCGTATATACACCAACTCAATATGCTCTCTCATGTAAAATACCGAAATTCTAATTTGACTCGAGTCGAAAAATATCTAAATATTATCTAGGCACCCCAATGTTAAAAGTAAAATTGCTCTTAATATAGTCTGTCAGAGAAAATACACAATGTTCTTTTCTGCACGGTGCTGGTGTATATACACCAACTGAATAAGCTCTGTCATGTAAAATTCTGAAATTCTAATTTTACGTGAATCGAAAAAAATCTAAATATTATCTAGGCACCACAATGTTAAAAGTAAAATTGCTCTGAATATAATCTATCAGAAAAAATATAAAATGGCATTTTCTACTCTGTTTGGGAGTATATACACCAACTCAACATGCTCTCTCATGTAAAATATCGAAATTCTAATTTTACATGAACTGAAATAGTTTAATTTTATCTTGGCACCCCAATGTTAAAAGTAAAATTGCTCTGAATATAATCTGTAAGAGAAAATATACAATGACCTTTTCTACTCTGTTTTGGAGTATATACACCAACTCAATATGCTCTCTCATGTAAAATACAGAAATTCTAATTCTACCCAAATCGAAAAAATCTGAATATTATCTAGGCACCCCAATATTTAATACAGAATTGCTCTGAATATAATCTGTCAGAAAAAATATACAATGCCATATTCTACTCCGTTTTGGAGTATATACACCAACTCAATATGCTCTCACAAAAAATACCAAAATTCTAATTTTACGCGAATCGAAAAAAATCTAGATAAGATCTACCCGCGCCTAAGTTAAAAGAAAATGGCTCTGAATATAGCCTGTTATAAAAAATATACAATGCCCTCTTTTACTCTGTTTTGGAGTATACACATCAACTCAGTATGCTCTCTAATGTAAAATACAAAAATTCTAATTTTACATGAATCGAAAAAAATCTAAATATTATCTAGGCAACCCAATGTTAAAAAAAATGGCTCTGAATATAATTTGTCAGAAAAAATATCTAATGCCCTATTCTACTCTGTTTTTTAAGTATATAGACCAACTCCACATGCTCTCTCATGTGAAATACAGAAATTCTATATTTAAGTGAATCGAAAAAGAATATAAATATAATCTAGGCACCCGAATGTTAAAAACAAAATTGCTCTGAATCTAATCTGGCAGAAAAAATATACAATGCCCTATTATACTCTTTTTTGAAGTCTATACACCAACTTCATATGCACTCTCATGTAAAATACAGAAATTCTATATTTAAGCGAATCGAAAAAAATCTAAATATTATCTAGGCACCCAAATGTTAAAAGCAAAATAGCTCTGAATAAAATTTGTCAGAAAAAATATACAATGCCCTTTTCTACTCTGTTTTGGAGTATATACACCAACTCAATATGCTGTCTCATGTAAAATACCGAAAGTCTAATATTATGCGAATCAAAAAAGATCTAAATAATATCTAGGTGCCCCAACGTTAAAAGAAAATGGCTCTGAATATAGTCTGTTAGAAAAAATATACAATGCCTTATTCTACTCTCTTTTGGAGTGTATACAGAAACTCAGGATGCTCTCTCATGTAAAATATAGAAATTCTAATTTTACCCGAATTGAAAAAATCTAAATATTATCTAGGCATCGCAATGTTAAAAGCAAAATTTCTCTGAATATAATCTGTCAGAAAAAATATACAATGCCCTTTTCTACTATGTTTTGTGGTGTATACACCAACTCAATATGCTCTCTCATGTAAATAAAGAAATTCTAATTTTTCCCGAACCGAAAAAATCTAAATATTATCTAGGCACCCCAATATTAAAAGCAAAATTGCTCTGAATATAATCTGTCAGAAGAAATATACAATGCCCTCTTCTAATCTGTTTTGTAGTATAATCTACAACTTAATATGCTCTGTCATGTAAAATACAGAAATTCTAATTCTACCCAAATCGAAAATAATCTAAATATTATCTAGGCACCCCAGTGTTAAAAAAAAATTGCTCTGAATAAAATTTGTCAGAAAAAATATCTAATGCCTTATTTTACTCTGTTTTGGAGTATATACACCAAATCCATAAACTCTCTCATGTAAAATACAGAAATTCTATATTTAAGCGAATCGAAAAAAATCTAAATACTATCTAGGCACCCCAATGTTAAAAACAAAATTGCTCTGAATATAATATGGCAGAAAAAATATACAATGCCCCATTCTACTGTTTTAAATTATATACAACAACTTCATATGCACTATCATGTAAAATACAGAAATTCTATATTAAAGTGAATCAAAAAAATCTAAATATTATCTAGGCACCCCAATGTTAAAAGCAAAATTGCTCTGAATAAAATTTTTCAAAAAAATATACAATGCACCTTTCTACTCTGTTTTGGAGTATATACACCAACTCATTATGCTCTCTCATGTGAAATACCGAAATTCTAATTTTACTCGAATCGAAAAATATCTAAAATAATCTAAAGATTATCTAGGCACCCCAATGTTAAAACCAAATTTCTCTTAATATAATCTGTCAGAAAAAATATACAATGCCCTTTTTTACTCTGTTTTGGAGTATATAAAGCAACTCAATATGCTCTCTCATGTAAAATACTGAATTCTAATTTTAGGCGAATCAAAAGAAATCTAAATAATATCTAGGCGCTCCAATGTTAAAAGAAAATGGCTCTGAATATAATCTGTTAGAAAAAATATACAATGCCCTATTCTACTCTGTTTTGGAGTATATACACACACTCAGGATGCTCTCTCATATAAAATACAGAAATTCTAATTTTACCCGAATCGAAAAAATCTAAATATTATCTTGGCACCCAAATGTGAAAAGCAAAATTGCTCTTAATATAAACTGTCAGACAAAATACACAATGCCCATTTCTTCTCTGTTTTGTAGTATATACACCAACTCAATATGCTCTCTCATGTAAAATACAGAAATTCTAATTCTACCCTAATCGAAAATATCTAAATATTATCTAGGCACCCCAGGGTTGAAAAAAATTTCTCTGAATATAATCCGTCAGAAAAAATATACAATGCCCTATTCTACTCTGTTTGGAGTATATACACCACCTCCATGTGTTTTCTCATGTACAATACAGAAATTCTATATTTAAGCGAATCAAAATATATCTAAATAGTATCTAGGCACCCCAATGTTAAAAACAAACTTTCTCTGAATATAATCTGTCAGAAAAAATATACAATGCCCATTTCTATTCTGCTTTGGAGTATATACACCAATTCCATATGCTCTCTCATGTAAAATACAGAAATTCTAATTTTACGCGAATCGAAAAATATCTAAATAATATCTAGGCGCCCCAAAGTTAAAAGAACTTGGCTGTGAATATAGTCTGTTAGAAAAAATATAAAATGCCTTATTCTACTCTGTTTTGGAGTATATACACCAACTCAGTATTCTCTCTTAAGTAAAATATAGCAATTCTAAATTTACGTGAATCAAAAAAAATCTAAATATTATCTATGCACCCCAATGTTAAAAACAAAATTGCTATGAATATAATCTGTCAGAAAAAATATACAATGCCCTATTCTAATGTGTTTTAAAGTATATACATTAACTTTATATGCTCTCTCATGTAAAATATAGAAATTCTATATTTAAGTGAATCGAAAAAACTATAAATATTATCTAGGCACCCCAATTTTAAAAGCGAAATTTCTCTGAATATAATCTGTCAGAAAAAATATTCAATGCCCATTTCTACTCAGTTTTGTAGTATATAAACCAACACAATATGCTCTCTCATGTAAAATACAGAAATTCTAATTTTACGCAAATCAAAAAAAATCTAAAAAATATCAAGGCGCTTCAAAGTTTAAAGAAAATGGCTGTGAATATAGTCTGTTAGAAAAAATATACAATGCCATATTCTACTCTGTTTCGGAGTATATACACCATCTCAGTGTGCACTCTCATGTAAAATACAGAAATTCTAATTTTACTGGAATCGAAAATATCTAAATATTATCTAGACACCTCAGTGTTAAAAAAAATTGCTCTGAATATAATCTGTCTGAAAAAATATACAATGCCCTATTATACTCTGTTTTTGAGTATATACAGCAACTCCACATTCTCTCTCATGTAAAATACAGAAATTCTATATTTAAGCAAATCGAAAAAAATCTAAATATTATGTATAAACTATAAATTACTATCTATAACCCCAATGATAAAAGAAAAATTGCTCTGAATGTAATCTGTCAGAAAAAATATACAATGCCGTTTTCTATTCTGTTTTGTAGTACATACACCAACTCAATATGCTCTCTCATGTAAAATACAGAAATTCTAGTTCTACCCAAATCTAGAAAATCTAAATATTATCTAGGCACCCAAATGTTTAAAACAGAATTGCTCTGAATATAATCTGTCAGAAAAATTATACAATGCCCTATTCTACTCTGTTTTGGAGTATATAAACCAAATCCATATGCTCTATCATGTAAAATATCGAAATTCTAATTTTACGCGAATCGAAAAAAACTAAATAATACCTAGCCACCCCTAAGTTTAGAGAAAATGGCTCTGAATATAGTGTGTTAGAAAAAATATACAATGCCTTATTCTACTCTGTTTTGGAGTATATACACCAACTCAGTATGCTCTCCCATGTATAATATAGAAATTGTAATTTTACGTGAATCGAAAAAAATCTAAATATTATCTAGGCAACCCAATGTTAAAAAACAATTGCTCTGAATATAATCTGTCACAACAATTATACAATGCCCTATTATACACGGTTTGAGGTATATACACCAACTCAGTATGCTCTCTCATGTAAAATACACAAGTTCTATATTTAAGCAAATCGAAAAAAATCTAAATATTATCTAGGCACCCCAATGTTAAAAGCAAAATTTCTCTCAATATAATCTGAAAGAAAAAATATACAATGCCCTTTTCTACTATGTTTTGTAGTGTATACACCAACTCAATATGCTCTCTCATGTAAAATACAGAAATTCTAATTTTTCCCGATCCGAAAAAATCTAAATATTATGTAGGCACGCCAATGTTAAAAACAAAACTGCTCTGAATATAATCTGTCAGAAAAAATATACAATGCCCTATTTTACTCTGTTTTGGACTATATACACCAACTAAGTATGCTCTCTCATATAAAATACCAATATTCTAATTTTACGTAAATCGAAAAAAATCTAAATATTATCTAGGCACCCCAATGTTAAAAACAATATTTCTCTGAATATAATCCGTCAGAAAAACTATACAATGCCCTATTCTACTCTGTTTTTGAGTATATACACCAACTCCATATGCTCTCTCATGTAAAATACAGAAATTCTACTTTTAAGTGAATCGAAAAAAATCTAGAAATTATCTAGGCACCTCAATGTTAAAAGCAAAATTTATCTGAATATAATCTGTCAGAGAAAATATGCAAAGCCCTATTCTTCTCTGTTTTGGAGTATATACAACAACTCCATATGCTCTCTCATGTAAAATACAGAAATTCTATATTTAAGGAAAACAAAAAATATCTAAATATTATCTAGGCACCTCAATGATAAAAGCAAAATTTCTCTGAATATAATCTGTCAGAAAAAATATACAATGCCCTTTTCTACTCTGTATTGGAGTATATACAATAACTCAATATGCTCTCTCATGTAAAATACAGAAACTCTAATTTTACCCGAAACGAAAAAATCTAAATATTATGTAGGCACCCCAATGTTAAAATCGAAATTGCCCTGAATATAATCTGTCTGAAAAAATATACAATGCCCTATTCTACTCTGTTTTTGAGTATGTACACCAACTCAGTATGCTCTCTCATGTAAAATACCATAATTCAAATTTTACGTGAATCGAAAAAAATCTAAATATTATCTAGGAACCCCAATGTTAAAAGTAAAATTGCTCTGAATATAATCTGTCAGAAAAAATATACAGTGTTCTTTTCTACTCTGTTTTGGAATATATACACCAACTCCATTGGCTTTCTCATGTAAAATACAGAAATAATAATTTTACGCGAATGGAAAAAAATCCAAATAATATCTAGGCGCCACAAAGTTAAAAGAAAATGGCTCTTAATATAATCTGTTAGACAAAATATACACTGTCTTATTCTACTCTGTTTTGGAGTATATACAACAACTCAGTATGGTCTCTCATATAGAATACAGAAATTCCAATTTTACACAAATAAAGAAAATCTAAATATTATCTAGGGACCCCAATGTTAAAAACAATATTGCTCTGAATATAATCTTTCAGAAAAAATATACAATGCCCTATCCTACTCTGTTTTTGAGTATATACACCATCTTCATATGATCTCTCCTGTAAAATACAGAAATTCTAATTCTACCCGAATGGAAAAAATCCAAATATTATCTAGGCACCCCAAATTTAAAAACAAAATTGCTGTAAATATCATCTGTCATAAAAATATACAATGCCTTATTCTATTCTGTTTTCGAGTGTATACACCAACTCCGTAAGCTCCCTCATGTAAAATACCGAAATTCTAATTTTACGTGAATCAATAAGAATCTAAATAATATCTAGGCACCCGAATTTTAAAAGCAAAATTGCTCTGAATAATAAACTGTCAGAAAAAATATACAATGCCCTTTTCTACTTTCTTTTGGGGTATATACACCAACTCAATATGGTCTCTCACGTAAAATACCAAAATTGTAATTTTACGTGAATCGAAGAAAATCTAAATTATATCTATGCACTCCAAAGTTAAAAGAAAATGGCTCTGAATATAGTCTGTTAGAAAAAATATACAATGCCTTCTTCTACTCTGTTTTGGAATATATACAATAACTCAGTATGCACTCTCATGTAAAAAACAGAAATTCTCATTTTACGTGAATCGAATAAAATCTAAATATTATATAGGCACCCCAATGTTAAAAACAAAATTGCTTTGAATAAAATCTGTCAGAAAAAATATACAATGCCCTTTTCTACACTGTTTTGTAGTATATACAGCAACTCAATATGCTCACGCATGTAAAATACAGATATTCAAATTTTACGCGAATCGAAAATAATCTAAATAAAATCTAGATGTCCCAAAGATAAAAGATAATGGCTCCGAATATAGTCTATTAGAAAAAAAATACATCGCCTTATTCTACACTTTTTTGAAGTACATACACCAACTCAGTGTGCTCTCTCAGGTAAAATACAGAAATTCTAATTTTACGTGAATCAAAAATAATCTAAATATTATCTAGGCACCCCAATGTTAAAAACAAAATTGCTCTGAATATAATCTGTCAGAAAAAATATACAATGCCCTATTCTACTCTGCTTTAAAGTATATACACCAACTCCATATGCACTCTCATGTAAAATACCGAAGTTCTAATTTTATTCGAAACGAAGAAAACCTAATTAATATCTAGGCGTCCCAAATTTAAAAAAAAGTGGCTCTAAATATAGTCTGTTAGAAAAAATATACAATGCCTTATTTTACTTTGTTTTGGAGTATATAAACCAACTCAGTATGCTCTCTCAGGTAAAATACATAAATTCTAACTTTAAGCGAATTGAAAAGATCTGAATATTAACTTGGCACCCCAATGTTAAAAACAAAATTGCCCTGAATGTACTTTGTAAGAAAAAATATAAAATGCCCTATTGTAATGTGTTTTGGGGTATATACACCAACTCAATAAACTCTCTCAAGTAAAATACAGAATTTCTATATTTAAGCGAATTGAAATAAATCTAAATATTATCGATGCACCCCAATGTTAAAAACAAAATTGCTCCGAATATACTTTGTCAGAAAAAATATACAATGCCCTTTTCTACTCTGTTTTGTAGTATATACACCAATTCAATATGCTCTCTCTTGTAAAATATTGAAATTCTAATTTTACGTGAATCGAATAAAATCAAAATAATATCTAGGTGCCCCAAAGTTAAAAGAAAATGTCTCTGAATATAGTCTTTTAAAGAAAATATACAATGCTTCATTCTATTCTGTTTTGGAGTATATACACCAACTAAGTATGCTCCCTCATGTAAAATATTGAAATTCTAAATTTTCCTGAATCGAAAAAAATCTCAATATTATCTAGGCACCCCAATGTTAAAAACAAAATTGCTCTGAATATAATCTGTCAGAAAAAATATACAATGCTTTTTCCTACTCTGTTTTGGAGTATATACACCAACTCCATATGCTCTTTCATTTAAAATACAGAAATTCTATATTTAAGCGAATCGAAAAAAATCTAAATATTATCTATGCACCCCAATGTTAAAAGCAAAATTGCTATAAATATAGTCTGTCTGAGAAAATATAAATTGCCCTTGTCTACTCTGTTTTGGAGTATATACACCCACTCAATATGCTCTCTCATGTAAAATACCGAAATTCTAGTTTTACGTGAATCGAAAAAATTCTAATTATCTAGGCACCCCAATGTAAAAGCAAAATTGCTCTGAATATAATCTGTCAGAAAAAATATACAATGCCCTTTTCTACTACGTTCTGGAGTATATACACCACCTGCATATGCTCTCGCATGTAAAATACAGAAATTTAAAATTTAAGCGAATCAAAAAAAATCGAAATATTATATATGCACCGCAATGTTAAAAACAAAATTGCTCTGAATACTCTCTGTCATAAAAAATATACAATGCCCTATTCTACTTTGTTTTGGAGTATATACACCAACTTTATATGCTCTCTCATGTAAAATACAGAAATTATATATGTAAGTGAATGGAAAAAATCTAAATATTATCTAGGCACCCCAATGTTAAATACAAAATTGCTCTAACTATAATCTGTCAGAAAAATTTACAATGTCGTTTTCTAATGTTTTGGAGCATATCCACCAACTCCACATGCTCTCTCATGTAGAATACCGAAATTCTAATTTTACGTGAATCGAAAAAAATCTAAATAATATCTAGGCGCCCCAATGTTAAAAGAAAATGGCTCTGAATATAGTCTGTTAGAAAAAATATACAATGCCTTATTCTACTCTGTTTTGGAGTATATATACCAACTCAGTATGCTCTCTTATGTAAAATAGAGCAATATTAAATTTACGTGAATCAAAAAAAATCTAAATATTATCTACGCACCCCAATGTTTAAAACGAAATTGCTCTGAATATAATCTGTCAGAAAAAACATACAATGCCCTATTCTAATCTGTTTTAAAGTTTATACACCAACTCCATATGCTCTCTCATGTAAAATACAGAAATTCTAATTTTACTGGAATCGGAAAAATCTAAATATCATCTAGGCACCTAAGTGTTAAAAAAAAATTGCTCTGAATATAATCTCTCAGAGAAAATATACAATGCCCTATTCTACTCTGTTTTGGAGTATATACACCAACTCCACATCCTCTCTCATGTAAAATACAGAAATTCTATATTTAAGCGAATCGAAAAAAATCTAAATATTAACTAGGCACCCCAAAGTTAAAAAAAAATCAATCTGAATATAATCTGTCATTAAAAATATACAATGCCCCATTCTACTCTGTTTTGTAGTATATGCACCAACTCAATATGCTCTCCCAAGTAAAATACCGAAATTCAAAATTTACGTGAATAGAAAAAAATCTAAATATTATCTAGGCACTTTAATGTTAAAAACAAAATAGCTCTGAATATAAGCTGTCAGAAAAAATATACAATGTCCTATTCTACTCTGTTTTGGAGTATATACAACAACTCCATATGCTCTCTCATGTAAAATAACGAAATTCCAAATTTACACGAATCGAAATAAATCTAAATAATATCTAGGTGCCCCAAAGTTAAAAAAAAAGGTTCTAAATATAGTTTGTAAGAAAAAATATACAATGCCCTATTCTACTCTGGTTTGGAGTATATACACCAACTCCATATGGTCTCTCAACTAAAATACAGAAATACTATATTTAAGCGAATTGAAAAAATTCTAGATATTATCTAGGCACCCCAATGTGAAAAGCAAAATTGCTCCTAATATAATCTGTCAGATAAAATATACAATGCCCTTTACTTCTCTGTTTTGTAGTATATACACCAACTCAATATGCTCTCTCATGTAAAATACAGAAATTCTAATTCTACCCGAATCTAAAGAATCTAAATATTATCTAGGCACCCCAGTGTTAAAAAAAAATTGATCTGAATATAATCCGTCAGAAAAAATATACAATGCCCTATTCTACTCTATTTTGGAGTATATACACCAACTCCATATGCTGTCTCATGTAAAATACAGAATTTCTATATTTAAGTGAATCGAAAAAAATGTAAATAATATCTAGGCACCGCAATGTTAAAAACAAAATCGCTCTGAATATAATCTGTCAGATAAAAAAATACAATGCCCTATTCTACTCTGTTTTAAAGTATGTACACCAATTCCATATGCTCTCTCATGTAAAATACAGAAATTATTTATGCAAATCGAAAAAAATTTAATATTATCTAGGCACCCCAATGTTAAAAGGAAATTTGCTCTGAATATAATCTGTCAGAAAACATATACAATGCCCTTTCGTATTCTGTTTTGGAGTATATACACCAACTCAATATGCTCTCTCATGTAAAATACAGAAATTCTAATTTTACGTGAATCGAAATATATCTAAATAATATCTACACGCCCCAAAGTTAAAAAAAATTGGCTCTGAATATAGTCTGTTAAAAAAAATATACTATGCCTTATTCTACTCTTTTTTGGGGTATATACACCAACTCAGTATGCTCTCTTATGTAAAATACAGCAATTCTAATTTTACATGAATCAAAAAAAATCTAAATATTAACTACGCACCCCAATGTTAAAAACAAAATTGCTCTGAATATAATCTGTCAGAAAAAATATACAATGCCGTATTCTAATCTGTTCTAAACTTTATACACCAACTCCATATGCTCTCTCATGTAAAATACAGAAATTCTAATTTTACTGGAATCGAAAAAATCTAAATATTATCTAGGCACCTCAGTGTTAAAAAAAATTGCCCTGAATATAATCTCTCAGAGAAAATATACAATGCCCTATTCTAATCTGTTTTGGAGTATATACACCAACTCCACATTCTCTCTCATGTAAAATACAGAAATTCTATATTTAAGTGAATCGAAAAAAAATGGAAATATTATCTAGGCAACCCAATGTTAAAAGAAAAATTGCTCTGATAGTAATCTGTCAGAAAAAATATACAATGCTTTTTTTACTCTGTTTTGTAGTATATACACAAACTCAATATGCTCTCTCATGTAAAATACGGAAATTCTTATTTTACGCGAATCGAAAAAAATCTAAATAATATCTAGACGCCCCAAAGTTAAAAGAAAATGGCTCTGAATATAGTCTGTTAGATCAAATTTGCAATGCCTTATTCTACTCTTTTTTGGAGTATATACACCAACTCAGTATGCTCTCTCATGTAAATTACAGAAATTCTAATTTTACGTGAATCAAAAGAAATCTAAATATTATCTAGGCACCCCATGTTAAAAACAAAGTTTATATGAATATAATCTGTCAGAAAAAATATACAATGCCCTATTCTACTCTGTTGTAAAGTATATACACCAACTCCATATGCTCTCTCATGTAAAATACAGAAATTCTATATTTAACCGAATCGAAAAAATTCTAGATAGTATCTAGGCACCCCAATGTGAAAAGCGAAATTGCTCCTAATATAATCTGTCAGATATAATATACAATGCCCTTTACTTCGCTGTTTTGAAGGATATACACCAACTCAATATACTCTCTCATGTAAAATACAGAAATTCTAATTTTACCAGATTCAAAATAATCTAAATATTATCTAGACACCCCAATGTTAAAAGCAAAATTGCTCTGAATATAATGTCAAAAAAATATACAATGCCTTTTTCTACTTTGCTTTGGAGTATATACACCAACTCAATATGCTCTCTCATGTAAAACACAGAAAGTCTAATTTGACGCGAATCAAAAAAAATCTAAATATTATCTAGGAAACCCAACGTTAAAAACAAAATTGCTCTGAATATAATCTGTCACAATAATTATACAATGCCCTATTCTACTCGGTTTTGGAGTATATACACCAACTCAGAATGCTCTCTAATGTAAAATACAGAAATTCTATATTTAAGCAAATCGAAAAAAATGTAAATATTATCTAGGCACCCCAATGTTAAAAACAAAATTTCTCTGAATACAATCTGTCAGAGAAAATGTACAATGCCCGCTTCTATTCTGTTTTGTAATATAAACACCAACTCAATATGCTCTGTCATGTAAAATACAGAAATTCTATTCGAAAAAAATCTAAATATTATCTAGGCACCCCAATGTTAAAAGCAAAATTGCTCTGAATATAATCTGTCAGAAAAAATATACAATGCCCTTTTCTACTCTGTTTTGGAGTATATACACCAACTCAATACGCTCTCTCATATAAAATACCGAAATTCTAATTTTAGGTGAATCAAAAATACCTAAATTATATACAGGCGCTGCAAACTTAAAACAAAATGGCTCTGAATATAGTCTGTTAGAAAAAATATACAATACCTTATTCTACTCTTTTTTAAAGTATATACACCAACTCAGTATACTCTCTCATATAAATCATATAAATTCTAATTTTACATAAATCAAAAGAAATCTAAATATTATCTAGGCACCCCAATGTTAAAAACAAAATTGCTCTGAATATATTCTGTCAGAAAAAATATACAATGCCCTACTCTACTCTGTTTTAAAGTATATACACGAACTCCATACGGTCTCTCATGTAAAATACAGAAATTCTATATTTAAGCGAATCGAAAAAATTCTAGATATTATCCAAGCACCCCAATGTTAAAAGCAAAATTGCTCTTACTATAATCTGTCAGATAAAATATACAATGCCCTTTACTTCTCTGTTTTGTAGTATATACACCAACTCAATATGCTCTCTCATGTAAAATACAGAAATTCCAATACTACACAAATCAAAAAAATTCTAAATATTATCTAGGCACCCCAATGTTAAAAAATATATAACTCTGAATATAATCTGTCAGAAAAAATACACAATGCCCTATTCTACTCTGTTTTGGAATATATACAACAACTCAGTGTGATCTCTCATGTAAAATACCTAAATTCTAATTTTAAGTTAATTGATAATTTTCTAAATATTATCTAGGCACCGCAATGTAAAAAACAAAACTGCTATGAACAAAATCTGTCAGAAAAAAGGTACAATGCCCTTTCTACTCTGTTTTAAATTATATACAACAACTTCATATGCACTCTCATGTAAAATACAGAAATTCTATCTTAAAGTGAATCAAAAAAATCTAAATATTATTTAGTCAACCCAATGTTAAAAACAAAATTGCTCTGAATATAATCTGTCAGAAAAAATATAGAATATCCTATTCTACTCTGTTTTGGAGTATATATACCGACTCCATATGCTCTCTCATCTAAAATACAGAAATTCTATATTTAAGTGAATCGAAAAATATCTAAATATTACCTAGGCCCTTCAATGTTAAAAGCAAAATTGCTCTGAATATAATCTGTCAGAAAAAATGCACAATGCCATTTTCTACTGTGTTTTGTTGTACATACACCAACTCAATATGCTCTGATATGTAAAATACAGAAATTAAAATTTTATCCGAATTGAAATTATCTAAATATTATGTAGGCAACGCAATGTTACAAACAAAATTGCTCTGAATATAATGTGTCAGAAAAAATATTCAATTCCCTATTCTACTCTGTTTTGGAATGTATACACCAACTCAGTATGCTCTCTCATGTAAAATACCGAAATTCTAATTTTACGTGAATCGAAAAAAATCTAAATAATATCTAGGCGCCTCGACGTTAAAAGAAAATGGCTCTTAATGTCGTCTGTTCGAAAAAATATACAATGCCCTATTGTACTCTGTTTTCGAGTATATACACCAACTCAGAATGCTCTCTCATGTAAAATACAGAAATTCTAATTTTACCAGAATCGAAAAAAATCTAAATATTATCTAGGCACTTCAATGTTGAAAACAAAATTGCTCTGAATATAAGCTGTCAGAAAAAATATACAATGCCCTATTCTACTCTGTTTTGGGGTATATATAGCAACTCCGCATGCTCTCTTATGTAAACTACCGAAATTCCAATTTTACATGAATCAAAATAAATCTAAATAATATCTAGGCGCCCCAAAGTAAATCGAAAATTGTTCTAAATATAGTCTGTAAGAAAAAATATACAATGCTTTATTCTTCTCTGTTTTTGAGTATATACACCAACTTCATATGGTCTCTCAAGTAAAATACAGAAATTCAATATTTAAGCAAATTGAAAAAATTCTAGATATTATCTAGGCACCCCAAATTGAAAAGAAAAATTGCTCTTAATATAATCTGTCAGATAAAATATACAATGCCCTTTACTTCTCTGTTTTGTAGTATATACACATACTCAATATGCTCTCTCAGGTAAAATACAAAAATTCTAATACTACCCAAATCGAAAAAATCTAAATATTATCTAGGCACCCCAGTGTTAAAAAAAAATTGCTCTGAATATAGTCTGTCAGAAAAAATATACAATGCCCTTTTCTACTTTGTTTTCGAGTATATACACCAATTAAATATGCTCTCTCATATAAAATACCAAAATTTTAATTTTAGGTGAATCAAAAAAAATCTAAATAATATCTAGGCGCCCCAAACTTAAAAAAAAATGGCTCTGAATATAGTCTCTTAGAAAAAATATACAATGCCTTATTCTAGTCTTTTTTGGAGTATATACACCAACTCAGTATGCTCTCTCATGTAAATCACATAAATTCTAATTTTACGTGAATCAAAAGATATCTAAATATTATCTACACACCCCAATTTAAAAACAAAATTGCTCTGATTATAATCTGTCAGAAAAAATATACAATGCCCTATTCTACTCTGTTTTAAAATATATACAACAACTCTATATGCTCTCTCGTGTAAAATACAGAAATTCTATATTTAAGCGAATCGAGAAAATTCTAGATATTATCTAGGCAAAACAATGTTAAAAGCAAAATTGCTCTTAATATAATCTGTCAGATAAAATATACAATGCCCTTTACTTCTCTGTTTTGTAGTATATACACCAACTCAATATGCTCTCTCATGTAAAATACAGAAATTCCAATTCTACCCAAATCGAAAAAATCTAAATATTATCTAGACACCCCAATGTTAAAAAATAAATTTCTCTGAATATAATCTGTTAGAAAAAATACACAATTCCCTATTCTACTCTATTTTGGAGTATATACAACAACTCAGTATGCTCTCTCATGTAAAATACCAAAATTCAAATTTTAAGTGAATCGATAAATTTCTAAATATTATCTAGGCACCGCAATGTTAAAAACAAAATTGCTCTGAATAAAATCTGGCAGAAGAAAGGTACAATGCCCTTTTCTACTCTGTTTTGTAGTATATACACCAACACAATATGCTCTGTCATGTAAAATACAGAAATTCTAATTCTACCCGAATCGAAAAATCTAAATATTATTTATTTAGTCAACCCAATGTTAAAAACAAAATTGCTCTGAATATAATCTGTCAGAAATAATATACAATGCCCTATTCTACTCTGTTTTTGAGTATATACACCAACTTAATATTCTCTCTCGAGTAAAATATCGAAATTCTAATTTTACGTGAATCGAAAAAAATCTAAATAATATCTAGGCGCCGCAAAGTTAAAAGAAAATGGCTCTGAATATAGGCTGTTAGAAAAAATAAACTATGCCTTACTCTACTCTGTTTTGGAGTATAAAAACCAACTCAGTATGATCTCTCATGTAAAATACAGAAATTCTAATTTTACCCGAATCAAAACCATCTAAATATTATTTAGTCAACCCAATGTTAAAAACAAAATTGCTCTGAATATAATCTGTCAGAGAAAATATACAATGCCCTTTTCTACTCTGTTTTGAAGTATATACGCCGACCCCATATGCTCTGTCATCTAAAATACAGAAATTCTATATTTAAGCGAATCGAAAAATATCTAAATATTATCTACTCACCCTAATGTTAAAAGCAAAATTGCTCGGAATATAATCTGTCAAAAAAAATACACAATGCCATTTTCTACTCTGTTTTGTAGTATATACACCAACTCAATATGCTTTGACATGTAAAATACAGAAATTATAATTTTATACGAATCGAAAAAATCTAAATATTATGTAGGCACGTCAATGTTAAAAACAAAATTGCTCTGAATATAATCTTTCAGAAAAAATATACAATGCCCTATTCTAGTCTGTTTTGGAGTATGTACACCAACTCAGTATGGTCTCTCATGTAAAATGCCGAAATTCTAATTTTACCCAAATCGAAAAAATCAAAATATTATGTAGGCAACCCAATGTTACAAACAACATTGCTCTGAATATAACTTGTCACAAAATATATTCAATCCCCTATTTCACTCTGCTTTGGAGTATATACATTAACTCAGTATGCTCTCTAATCTAAAATACAGCAATTCTAATTTTACGTGAATCGAAATAAAGCTATATATTATCTTGGCACATTAATGTTAAAAACAACATTGCTCTGAATATAATCTGTCTGAAAAAATATACAATACCCTATTCTACTCTGTTTTGGGGTATATACACCAACTTCATATGCTCTCTCATGTAAAATATAGAAATTCTATATTTAAGCGAATCAAAAAATATCTAAATATTATCTAGGCAGCCCAATGGTAAAAGTAAAATTGCTCTGAATATAATCTGTCAGAGAAAATACACAATGCCATTTTCTACTCTGTTTTGTATTATATAAACCAACTCAATATGCTCTTTCGTGTAAAATACAGAAAGTCTAATTTTACCCAAATCGAAAAAAAATGTAAATATTTTTTAGGCACGCCAATGTTAAAAAGAAAATTGCTCTGCATAAAATCTGTCAGAAAAAATATACAATGCCCTTTTCGACTTCGTCTTTGGGTATATACACCAACTCCATATGCTCTCTCATGTAAAATAACGAAATTCTAATTTTACGCAAATCGAAATAAATCTAAATGATGTGTAGACGACCCGAAGTTAAAAGATAATGGCTCGGAATATAGTCTGTTAAAGAAAATATACAATGCCTTATTCTACTCTGTTTTGTAGTTTATAAACCAACTCAGTATGCTCTCTCATGTAAAATAAAGAAATTCTATATTTAAGCGAATCGAAAAAGATTTAAATATTATCTAGGCACCCGAACGTTAAAAGAAAAATACCTCTGAATATAATCGGTCAGAAAAAATATACAATGCCCTATTCTACTCTGTTTTTAGTATATACACCAACTCAATATGCTCTCTCATGTAAAATACAGAAATTCAAATTTCACCCGAATCGAAAAAATCAAAACATTATCTAGGCACCCCAATGTTAAAAGTAAAATTTCTCTGAATATAATCTGTCAGAAAATATATACAATGCCCCATTCTACTCTGTTTTGGAGTATATACACCAATTCAGTATGCTCTCTCAAGTAAAATAGAGAAATTCTATATTTAAGTGAATCGAAAAAAATTTAAATATTATCTAGGCACCCCAATGTCAAAAGCAAAATTGCTCTGAATATAATGTTTCAGAAAAAATATACAATGACCTTTTCTACTCTGTTTTGTAGTATATACACGAACTCAATATGCTCTCTCATGTAAAATACAGAAATTCTAAATTTATCCGAATCGAAAAAATCTAAAGAATATCTAGGCGCCCCAACGATCAACGAAAATGGCTCTGAATACAGTCTGTTAGAAAAAAAGTACAATCCCTTATTCTACTTTGTTTTGGAGTATATACACAACTCCATTTGCTCTCTAATATAAAATACAGAAATTCTAATTCTACCCTAATCGAAAAAATATACGTATTGCCTAGGCATCTGAATGTTAAAAACAAAATTGCTCTGAATATAATCTGTCAGAAAAAATATACAATGCCCTATTTTACTCTGTTTTGGAGTATATACACCAACTCCATATGCTCTCTCCTGTAAAATACAGAAATTCTATATTTAAGGGAATCGAAAAAACTCTAAATACTATATAGGCACCCCAATATTAAAAGCAAAATTGCTCTGAATATAATCTGTCAGAAAAAATATACATGCCCTTTTCTACTCTGTTTCGTAGTATATACAGCAACTCAACCTTCTCTCTCATGTGAAACACAGAAATTCTGATTTTACCCAAATCAAACAAATCTAAATATTATGTAGGCACACCAATGTTAAAAACCAAATTTCTCTGAATATTATCTGTTAGAGAAAATATACAATGACCTATTCTACTCTGTTTTGGAGTACTTACACCAACTCAGTATGCTCTCTCATGTTAAATGCCGAAATTCTAATTTTACGTGAATCAAAAAAAATATAAATATTATCTAGGCACTTCAACGATGAAAAAAATTGCTCTGAATATAATCTGTCAGAAATAATATACAATGCCCTATTCTACTCTGTTTTGGAGTATATACAGCAACTCTATATGCTCTCTCATGTAAAATACAGATATTCTAATTTTACGTGAATCGAAAAAAATCTAAATAATATCTAGGCGCCCCGAAGTTCAAAGAAAATGGCTCTTAATATAGTCTGTTAAAAAAAATATACAATGCCTTATTCTACTCTGTTTTGGAGTATATACCCAAACTCAGTGTGCTCTATCATGTAAAATATAGAAATTCTATATTTAGGCGAATCGAAAAAAATCTAAATATTATCTAGGCACCCCAATGTTAAAAGCAAAATTGCTCTGAATATAATCTGTCAGAAAAGATATACAATGCCCTATTCTACTCTGATTTGGAGTATATACACCAACTCAGTATGCTCCCTCATGTAAAATACTGAAATTCTAATTTTAAGCGAATCAAAAAAAATCTAATTAATATCTAGGTGCCCCAAAGGTAAAAGAAAATGGCTCTGAATATAGTCTGTTAGACAAAATATAAAATGCCTTATTCTACCCTGTTTGGGAGTATATACACCAACTCAGTATGCTCTCTCATGTAAAATACAGAAATTCTATATTTAAGCGAATCGAAAAAAATCTAAATATTATCCAGGTACCCCAATGTTAAAAGCAAAATTGGTCTCAATATAATGTGTCAGAAAAAATATACAATGCCATTTTCTACTCTGTTTTGGAGTATATACACCAACTCCATAAACTCTCTCATATGAAATACGGAAATTCTATATTTAAGCGAATCGAAAAAAATCTAAATATTATCCAGGCATGCCAATGATAATGCAAAATTGCTCTGAATATAATCTGTCAGAAAAAATATATAATGCCCTTTTCTACTCTGTTTTGTAGTATATACACCAACTCCATATTCTCTCTCATGTAAAAAAGCGAAATTCTAATTTTACGCTAATGGAAAAAAATCTAAATAATATCTAGGCGCCCCAAAATTAAAAGAAAATGTCTCTCAATGTAGTGTGTTAGAAAAAATATACAATGCCTTATTTTACTTTGTTTTGGAGTATATACACCAACTATGTGTACTCTCACATGTAGAGTACCGAAATTCAAATTTTACATGAATTGAAAACTTCTAAATATTATTTAGGCACCCGAATGGCAAAAGCAAAATTGCGCTGAATATAATCTGTCAGAAAAAATATACACTGCCCTTTGCTACTCTTTTTTGGAGTATATACACCAACTCAATAAGCTCTCTCATGTCAAATACCGAAATTCTAATGTTACCAGAATCTAAAAAAATCTAAATAATATGTAGGCGCCCCAAAGTTAAAAGAAAGTGGCTCTGAATATAGTCTGTCAGAAAAAACATACACTGCCTTATTCTACCCTGTTTTGGAGAATATACACCAACTCAGTATGCTCTCTCTTGTAAAATACCGAAATTCTAATTTTACGTGAATTGAATAAAATGCAAATATTATCTATGCACCCCAATGTTAAAAACATAATTTCTCTTAATGTAATCTGTCATAAAAAATATACAATGCCCCATTCTACTCTATTTTAAAGTATATACACCAACTCCATATGCTCTCTCATGTAAAATACAGAAATTATACATTTAAGTGAATCGAAATAAATCTACATATTATCTAGGGACCACAATCTTAAAAGAAAAATTACACTGAATATAATGTCAGAAAAAATGTACAATGCCATTTTCTACTCTGTTTTGAAGTATATACACCAACTCAATATGCTCTCTCATGTAAAATACAGAAATTCTAATTTTAGCCGAGTCGAAAAATCTAAATATTATCTAGGCACCCGACTGTTAAAAACAAAATTGCTTTGAATATTAACTATCAGAAAAAATATACAATGCCCTATTCTACTTTGTTTTGGAGTATATACAACATCTCAGTATGCTCTCTCATGTAAAACACCGAAATTCTAATTTTACGTGAGTCGAAAAAAATCTAAATATTATCTAGGCACCCCAATGTTATAAAAAAATTGCTCTTAATATAATCTGTCGGAAAAAATATACAATGCCATATTCTACTCAGTTTTGTAGTATATACACCAACTCAATATGCTCTCTAAGGTAAAATACCCAAATTCTAATTTTACGTGAATCGAAAAAAATCTAAATAATATCTAGGTTCCCCAAAGTTAAAAGAAAATGGCTCTGAATATAGTCTGCTAGACAAAATTTACAATGCCTTATTCTACTCTTTTTTGGAGTATATACACCAACTCAGTATGCTCTCTCATGTAAATTACAGAAATTTTCATTTTACGTAAATCAAAAGAAATCTAAATATTATCTAGGCACCCCAATGTTAAAAACAGAATAGCTCTGAATAGAATCTGTGAGAAAAAATATACAATGCCCGATTCTACTCTGTTTTGGAGTATATACACCAACTCCATATGGTCTCTCAAGTAAAATACAGAAATTCTATATTTAACCGAATCGAAAAAATTCTTGATATTATCTAGGCACCCCAATGTGACAAGCAAAATTGCTCTTAATATAATCTGTCAGATAAAATATACAATGCCCTTTACTTCTATGTTTTGTAGTATATACACCAACTCAATATACTCTCTCATGTAAAATACAGAAATTCTAATTCTACCAAAATCGAAAAAATCAAAATATTATCTAGGCACACTAATGTTAAAAACAAAATTTCTCTGAATATAATCTCTCAGAAAAAATATACAATGCCCTATTCTACTCTGTTTTGGAGTATATACACCAACTCCATATCTTCTCTCATGTAAAATAGTGAAATTCTAATTTTACGTGAATCGAAAAAAATCTAAATTATATCTAGGCGCCCCAAAGTTAAAAGAAAATGGCTCTGAATACAGTCTGTTAGAAAAATATACAATGCCTTATTCTACTCTGTTTTGGAGTATATTCACCAACTGAGTATGCTCTCCCATGGAAAATACAGAAATTCTAATTTTACCCGAATCGAAATAATCTAAATAATATCTAGGCACCACAATGTTAAAAGCAAAATTGCTCTAAATATAATCTGTCAGAAAAAATATACAATGCCTTTTTCTACTCTGTTTTGTAGTATAGGCACCAACTCAATATGCTCTCTCATGTAAAATACAGAAATTCTAATTTTACGTGAATCAAAAAAAATCTAAATATTATCTAGGCAACCCAATGTTAAAAACAAAGATGCTCTGAATATAATCTCTCAGAAAAAATATACAATGCCCTATTCCACTCTGTTTTGGAGTATATAAACCCACTCAATATGTCTCTCATGGAAAATACCGAAATTCTAATTTTACGCGAATCGAAAAAAATCTAAATAATATCTAGGTGCCCCAAAGTTAAAAGAAAATAGCTCTGAATATAGACTGTTAGAAATAATAAACAATGCTTTATTCTACTTTTTTTTGGAGTATATACACCAACTAATTATGCTCTCTCATATAAAATACAGAAATTCGAATTTTACCCGAATAAAAAAAATCTAAATATTTTCTAGGCTCTCCAATGTTAAAAACAATATTGCTCTGAATATAATCTGTCAGAAAAAATATACAATGCCCTATGCTACTCTGTTTTGGAGTATATACACCATCTCCATATGATCTCTCCTGTAAAATACAGAAATTCTATATTTAAGCGAATTGAATAAAATCTAAATATTATCTAGGCACTGCAATGGTAAAAGCAAAATTGCTCTGATTATAATCTGTCAGAAAAAATATACAATGCCCTTTTCTACTCTGTTTTGGAGTATATATACCACCTCAGTATGCTCTCTAATGTAAAATACAGAAATTCTAATTTTACGTGAATTGAAAAAATCTAAATATTATCTAGGCTGCACAATGTTAAAAGCAAAATTTCTCTTAATATAATCTTTTGGAAAAAATATACAATGCCCTTTTCTACTCTCTTTTGTAATATATACACAAATTCAATATGCTCTCTCATGTAAAATAACGAAATTCTAATTTTACACGAATCGAAAAAAATCTAAATAATTTCTAGGCGCCCCGAAGTTAAAAGAAAATGGCTCTGAATATAGTCTGTTAGAAAAAATATACAATGCCTTATTCTACCCTGTTTTGGAGTATATACACCAATTCAGTATGCTCTCTAATGTAAAATACAGAAATTCTATATTTAAGTGAATCAAAAAAAACCGAAATATTATCTAGGCACCCCAATGTTAAACGCAAAATTGCTCTGAATATAATCTGTCAGAAAATATATACAATGCTCTTTTCTACTCTGTTAAGTAGTATATACACCAGCTCAATATGCTCTCTCATGTAAAAAACCAAAATTCAAATTTTACGCTAATCAAAAAAAATCTAAATAATATCAAGGTGCACCAAAGTTAAGAGAAAATGGCTCTGAATATAGTCCCTTCAAAAAATCAGAAGAAATATACAATGCCCTATTCTAATCTGATTTAAACTACATACACAATCTCCATATGCCCCATAATGTAAAATACAGAAATTCTATATTTAAGCGAATCGGAAAATATCTAAATAGTATCTAGGCACCCCAATGTTAAAAAAAAAATTCCTCTGAATATAATCTGTTCAGATAAAATATACAATGCCCTTTTCTACTCTATTTTGGAGTATATACACCAACTCAATATACTCTCTCATGAAAAATACCAAAATTCTAATTTTATCCGAATCGAAAAGAATCTAAATAATATCTAGGCGCTCCAAACTTAAAAGAAAATGTCTCTGAATACAGTCTGTTAAAAAAAATGTACAATGCCTTATTCTACTCTGTTTTGGAGTATATACACAACTCAGTATGCTCTCTCATGTAAAATGCAGAAATTCTATATTTAAGAAATTCTAAAAAAATCTAAATATTACCTATGCACCCCAATGTGGAAAGCAAAATTGCTCTAAAAATAATCTCTCAGAAAATATACAATGCCTTTTTCTACTCTGTTTTGTAGTATATACACCAAGTCCATATGCTCTCTCATGTAAAATACCGAAATGGTAATTTTACGCATATCGAAAATAATCTAAATAATATCTAGGCGCCCCAAAGTTAAAAGAAAATGGATCTGAATATAGTCTGTTAGAAAAAATATACAATGCCTAATTCTACTGTGTTTTGGAGTATATAAACAAATTCAGTATGCTCTCTCATGTAAAATACCAAAATTCTAATTTTACGTGAATCAAAAAAATTGTAAATAATATCTAGGTGCCCCAAAGGTAAAAGACAATGGCTCTGAATATACTCTGTTAGAAAAATTGTACAATGCCTTATTCTACTGTTTTGGAGTATATACACAAACTCTGTATGCTCTCTAATGTAAAAAACTGAAATTCTAGTTTTACCTGAATCAAAAAAATCTAAATATTATCTAGGCACCCTAATGTTAAAAACAAAATGGCTCTGAATATAATATGTCAGAAAGAATATACAATGCCCTATTCTACTCTGTTTTAGAGTATATACACCAACTCCATATGCTCTCTCATGTAAAATACAAAAATTCTATATTTAAGCAAATCGAGAAAAATCTAAATATTATCTAGGCACCCCAATGTGAAAAGTAAAATTGCTCTGAGTGAAATCTGTCAGAAAAAAAATACAATGCCTTTTCTACTATGTTTTGGAGTATATACACCAACTCAATATGCTCTCTCATGTAAAATACTAAAATTCTAATTTTACGTGAATTCAAAAGAATCAAAATAATATCCAGGTGCCCCAAAGTTAAAAGAAAATGGCTCTGAATACCGTATGTTAGAAAAAATATACAATGCCTTATTCTACTCTGCTTTGGAGTATATACACCAACTCAGTATGCTCTCTCATGTAAAATAACAAAATTATAATTGTACCCGAATGAATAAAATCTAAATATTCTCTAGGCACCCCAATGTAAAAAACAAAATTGCTCTGAATATAGTCTGTCAGAAAAAATATACAATGCCCTATTCTACTCTGTTTTAAAGTATATACACCAACTATATATGTTCTCTCATGTAAAATACAGAAATTCTATATTTAAGCGAATCGAAAAAATCAAAATATTATCTAGTCACCCCAATGATAAAAACAAAATTGCTCTGAATATAATATGTCAGAAAAAATATAAAATGCCCTATTCTACTCTGTTTTGGAGTATATACACCAACTCCATATGCTCTCTAATGTAAAATACAGATATTCTATATTTAAGCGAATCAAAAAAAATTGAAATATTATCTAGGCACCCCAATGTTAAACGCAAAATTTCTCTGAATATAATCTGTCAGAAAAAGTATACAAGGCCCCATTCTACTCTGTTTTGGAGTATATACCCTAACTCAATATGCTCTGTCATGTAAAATACAGAAATTCTAATCGAAAATAATCTAAATATTATCTAGGCATCCAAATGATAAAAGCAAAGTTGCTCTGAATATAATCTGTCAGAAAAAATATACAATGCTTTTTCCTATTCTGTTTTGTAGTATATACACCAACTCAATTTGCTCTCTCATGTAAAAAACTGAAATTCAAATTTTATGCTAATCGAAATAAATCTAAATAATATCAAGGCACAACAAAGTTAAAGGAAAATGGTTCTGAATATTGTCCCTTAGAATAATCAGAAGAAATATACAATGCCCTATTCTACCCTGATTTAAAGTACATACATTATCTCCATATGCCCCCTCATGTAAAATACAGAAATTCCATATTTAAGCGAGTCGAAAAAAATCTAAATATTATCTAGGCAGCCCAATGTTAAAAGAAAAGTTTCTCTGAATATAATCTGTCAGATAAAATATACAATGCCCTTTTCTACTTTATTTTGGAGTATATACACCAACTCAATATGCTCTCTCATGTAAAATAAAAAAATTCTAATTTTATGCGAATCAAAAAAAATCTAAATAATATCTAGGCGCCCCAAAGTTAAAAGAAAATGGCTCTGAATACAGTCTGTTAAAAAAAATGTACAATGCCTTATTCTACTCTGTTTTGGAGTATATACTCCAACTCAGTATGCTCTCTTATGTAAACTGCAGAAATTCTATATTTAAGGGACTCTAAAAAAATCTAAATATTATCTAGGCACCCCTATGTGGAAAGCAAAATTGCTCTGAAAATAATCTGTCAAAAAATTTACAATGCCTTTCTCTACTCTGTTTTGTAGTATATACACCAAGTCCATATGCTCACTCATGTAAATTACCGAAATTGTAATTTTACACATATCGAAAATAATCTAAATAATATGTAAGCCCCCCAAAGTTAAAAGAAAATGGCTCTGAATATAGTCTGTTAGAAAAAATATACAATGCCTAATTCTACTCTGTTTTGGAGTATATACACCAATTAAGTATGCTCTCTCATATAAAATACCGAAATTCTAATTTTACGTGAATAGATAAAATTCTAAATAATATCTAGGCGCCCCAAAAATAAAAGAAAATGGCTCTTAATATAGTCTGTTAGAAAAAATGTACAATGCCTTATTCTACTCTGTTTTAGAGTATATACAACAACTCCATATGCTCTCTCATGTAAAATACAAAAATTCTATATTTAAGTGAATGAAAAAAATCTAAATATCATCTAGGCACACCAATGTTAAAAGATAAATTGCTCTGAATGTAATCTGTCATAAAAAATATGCAATGCTTTTCTACTCTGTTTTGGAATATATACACCAACTCAATATGCTCTCTCATGTAAAATACAGAAATCCAAATTTTATGTGAATTGTAAAAATCTAAATAATATCTAGGAGCCCCAAAGTTAAAAGAAAATGGCTCTGAATATAGTCTGTTAAAAAAAATATACAATTCATTATTCTACACTGTTTTGGAGTATATATACCAACTCAGTATGCTCTCTCATGTAAAATACAGAAATTCTAATTTTACATGAATCAAAAAAAAATCCAAGTATTATCTAGTCACCCCAATGTTAAAAACAAATAGCTCTGAATAGAATCTGTCATAAAAAATATACAATGCCCTATTCTACTCTGTTTTGGAGTATATACACCAACTCAGTATGCTCTCTCATATAAAATACCGAAATTCTTATTTTACGTGAATCGAAAAAAATCTAAATATTATCTAGGCACCCCAATGTTAAAAGCAAAATTGCTCTTAATATAATCTGTCAGAAAAAATAAACAATGCCATATTCTACTTAGTTTTGGAGAATATACACGACCTACATATGCTCTTTAATGTAAAATACAAAAATTCAATATTTAGGGGAATCAAAAAAAATCTAAATATTATCTAGGCACCCAAATGTTTAAAGCAAAATTGCTCTGAATATAATCCGTCAGAAAAAATATACAATGCTTTTTTCTACTCTGTTTCAGAGTATATACACCAACTCAATATGCTCTCTCCTGTAAAATACTTAATTCTAATTTTATGCGAATAGAAAAAAATCTAAATAATATCTAGGCGCCCCAAAGTTAAAAGAAAATGGCTCTGAATATAGTCTGTTAGAGAAAACATACAATGCCCTATCCTACTCTGTTTTGGAGTATATACACCAACTCAGTATGCTCTCTCATGTAAAATACAGAAATTCTAATTTTACGCGAATCAAAAAAATCTCAATATAATCTAGTCACCCGAATTTTAAAAACAAATTTGCTCTGAATATAATCTCTCGGAAAAAATATACAATGCCCTATTCTACGCTGTTTTGGAGAATATAAACCAACTCAGTATGCTCTATATAAAATACCGAAATTCTAATTTTACGTGAATCGAAAAATAACTAAATATTATCTGGGCACCCCAATGTTAAAAGCAAAATTGCAGTGAATATAATCTGTCAGAAAAAATATACAATGCTTTATTCTACACTATTTTGGAGTATATACAAAAACTCAGAATGCTCTCTCATGTAAAACACCGAAATTGTAATTTTACGTGAATCGAAGCAAATCTACATATTATCTAGCCATTCCAATGTAAAAAACAAAATTGCTCTGAATATAATCTGTCAGAATAAAAAGAATATGCGCTATTCTACTCTGTTTTGGAGTATTCACAAACTCCAAATGCTCTCTCATGTAAAATACAAAAATTCTATATTTATGCGAAATGAAAATATGTAAATTTTATCTAGGCACCCAAATGTTAAAAACAAAATTGCTCTGAATATAATCTGTCAGAAAAAATATACAATGCCCTATTCTACACTGTTTTGGAGTATATACACCAACCCAGTATGCTCTCTCATATAAAATACCGAAATTCTAATATTACGTGAATCGAAAAAAATCTAAATAATATTGAGGCTCTCCAAAGTTAAAAGAAAATGGCTCTGAATATAGTCTGTTAAAAAAAATATACAATGCCTTACTCTACTCCGTTTTGTTGTATATACACAAAATCAGTATGCTCTCTCATGTAAAATACAGAAATTCTAATTTTACGCGAACTAAAAAAATTCTAAAAAATATCTAGGCACCCCAAAGTTAAAAGAAAATGGCTCTGAGTATCGTCTGTTAGAGAAAATATACAATGCCTGATTCTACTCTGTTTTGGAGTATATACACCAACTCAGTATGTTCTCTCATGTAAAATAACGAAATTCTAATTTTAAGCGAATCGAAAAAAATGTAAATATCTAGGCGCCCCAAATTTAAAACAAAATGGCTCTGAATATACTCTGTTAGAAAAAATATCCAATGCCTTATTCTATTTTGTTTTGGAGTATATACACTAACTCAGTATCCTCTCTCATGTAAAATAAAAAAATTCTAATTTTATCCAAATAGAAAAAATCTAAGTATTATCTAGGCACCCCAATGTTAAAAACAAAATTGCTCTGAATATAATCTGTCAGAAAATATATACAATGCCCTACTGTACTCTTTCTTGGAGTATACACACCAACTCAATATGCTCTCTCATGTAAAATAGAGAAATTCTATATTTAAGTGAATCGAAATAAACCTAAATATTATCTAGGAACCCCAATGTTAAAAGCAAAATTGCTCTGAATATAATCTGTCAGAAAGAATATACAATGCCCTATTCTACTCTGTTTTGTAGTATGTACACCAACTCAATATGCTGCCTCATGTAAAATACAGAAATTTTAATTTTACCCGAATCGAAAAAAATCTAAATATTACCTACGCTCCCCAATGTTAAAGAAAAAATTGCTCTGAATATAATCTGTCAGAGATAATATACAATGCCCTATTCTACTCTGTTTTGGAGTATATACACGAACTCAGTATGCTCTCTCATGTAAAATAAAGAAATTCTAATTTTACGTGAATCGAAAGAAATCTAAATATTATCTAGGCACCCCAATGTTAAAAGCAACATTGCGCTTAATATAATCTGTCAGAAAAAATATACAATACCCTGTTCTACTTTGTTTTGGAGTATATACACCAACTCAATAAGCTCTGTCATGTAAAATACCGAAATTCTAATTTTACGCAAATATAAAACAATCTAAATAATATCTATGCACCAGAAAGGTTAAAGAAAATGGCTCAGTATATACTCTGTTTGAAAAAATATACAATGCCTTATTATACTCTGTTTTGGAGTATATACACCAACTCAGTATGCTCTCTATGTAAAATACCGAAATTCTAATTTTACGTGAATCAAAAAATAAATAAATATTATCTGGGCACCCCAATGTTAAAAGAAAAATTGCTGTGAATATAATCTGTCAGAAAAAATATACAATGCTTTATTCTACACTATTTTGGAGTATATACAACAACTCAGTATGCTCTCTCATGTAAAATACCGGAATTCTAATTTTATGCGAATCAAAAAAAATCTAAATATTATCTAGGCACCCCAATGTTAAAAACAAAATTGCTCTGAATATAATCTGTCAGAAAAAAAGACTATGCGCTATTCTACTTTGTTCTGGAGTATTCACCAACTCCATATGCTCTCTCATGTAAAATACAGATATTCTATACTTACGCGAATTGAAAAAAACCTAAATTTTATCTAGGAACCCCAATGTTAAAAACAAAATTGCTCTGAATATGATCTGTCAGAAAAAATATACAATGCCCTATGCTACACTGTTTTGGAGTGTATACACCAACTCAATATGCTCTCTAATCTAAAATACCGAAATCCTAATTTTACGTGAATCGAAAAAAAAATATAAATAATATCAAGGCTCTCCAAAGTTAAAAGAAAATGGCTCTGAATATAATCTGTTAAAAAAATATACAATGCCTTATTCTACTCGGTTTTGCAGTATATACACCAACTCAGTATGCTCTCTCATGTAAAATACCGAAATTCTAATTTTACGCGAACAGAAATAATTGTAAATAATATCTATGCGCCCCAAAGTTAATAGAAAATGGCTCTGAATATCGTCTGTTAGAAAAAAAATACAATGCCTTATTCTACTATATTTTGGAGTATATAGACCAACTCAGTATGCTCTCTCATGTAAAATACCGAAATACTAATTTTATGCGAACTGAAAAAATTGTAAATAATATCTAGGCGCCCCAAATTTTAAACAAAATGGCTCTAAATATACTCTGTTAGTAAAAATATACAATGTCTTATTCCATTTTGTTTCGGAGTATATACACTAACTCAGTATCCTCTCTCATGTAAAATACAGAAATTCTAATTTTACCCAAATCGAAAAAGTCTAAATATTATCTAGGCACCGCAATGTTAAAAACAAAATTGTTCTGAATATAATCTGTCAGAAAAAATAGACAAAGCCCTATTGTACTCTTTCTTGGAGTATAAACACCAACTCCATATGCTCTCTCATGTAAAATACAGAAATTCTATATTTAAGCAAATCTAAAAATATCTAAATATTATCTAGGCACCCCAATGTTAAAAGCAAAATTGCTCTGAATAATATCAGTCAGAAAAAATATAGAATCCCCTTTTCTACTCTGTTTTGGAGTATATAAACCAAATCAATATGCACTCTCACGTAATATACAAAATACTAATTTTACGCGGATCGAAAAAAATCTAAATAATATCTAGGTACTCCAAACTTAAAATAAAATGGCTCTGAATATAGTCTGTTAGAGAAAATATACAATGTTTTATTCTACTCTGTTTTGTAGTATATACACGAACACAATATGCTCTCTCATGTAAAATACCGAATTTCTAATTTTACGTGAATTGAAAAAAATCTAAATATTATCTAGGCACCAAAATGTTAAAAGCAAAATTGCTCTGAATATAAACTGTCAGAAACAATATACAATGACTTATTCTACTCTGTTTTGGAGTATATACACCAACTCAGTATGCCCTCTCATGTAAAATAAGAAAATTATAATTTTACCCGCATCGAAAAAATCTAAATATTATCTAGGCACCCCAATGTTAAAAGTAAAATTTCTCTGAATATAATCTGTCATAAAAAATATACAATGCCGTATTCTAATCTGTTCTAAAGTTTATACACCAACTCCATATGCTCTCTCATGTAAAATACAGAAATTCTAATTTTACTGGAATCGAAAAAATCTAAATATTATCTAGGCACCTCAGTGTTAAAAATAATTGCTCTGAATATAATCTCTCAGAAAAAATATACAATGCCCTATTCTAATTTGTTTTGGAGTATATACACCAACTCCACATTCTCTCTCATGTAAAATACAAAAATTCTATATTTAAGCGAATCGAAAAAAATCTAAATATTATCTAGGTACCCCAAAGTTAAAAACAAAATCGATCTGAATATAATCTGTCAGAAAAAATATACAATGCCCTATTCTACTCTGTTTTGGAGTATATACACCAACTCAATATGCTCTCTCATGTAAAATACAGAAATTCTATATTTAAGTGAATCGAAAAAAATCGAAATATAATCTAGGCAAACCAATGCTAAAAGAAAAATTGCTCTGATAGTAATCTGTCAGAAAAAATATACAATGCTTTTTTCTACTCTGTTTTCTAGTATATACACAAACTCAATATGCTCTCTCATGTAAAATACCGAAATTCTAATTTTACGCGAATCGAAAAAAATCTAAATAATATGTAGAACCCACAAAGTTATAAGAAAATGGCTCTGAATATAGTCTGTTAGATAAAATTTGCAATGCCTTATTCTACTCTTTTTTGGAGTATATACACCAACTCAGTATGCTCTCTCAATTAAATTACAGAAATTATAATTTTACGTGAATCAAAAGAAATATAAATATTATCTAGGCACCCCAATGTTAGAAACAAAATTTATCTGAATATAATCTGTCAGAAAAAATATACAATGTCCTATTCTACTCTGTTGTAAAATATATACACCAACTCCATATGCTCTCTTATGTAAAATACAGAAATTCTATATTTAACCGAATCGAAAATATTCTAGATAGTATCTAGGCACCCCAATGTGAAAAGCGGAATTGCTCCTAATATAATCTGTCAGATAAAATATACAATGCCCTTTACTTCTCGGTTTTGTAGTATATACACCAACTCAATATACTCTCTTATGTAAAATACAGAAATTCTAATTTTACCAGATTCAATATAATCTAAATATTATCTAGGCACCCCAATGTTAAAAGCAAAATTGCTCTGAATATAATCTGTCAGAAAAAATTTACAATGCCTTTTTCTACTGTGCTTTGTGTATATACACCAACTCAATATGCTCTCTCATGTAAAATACAGAAAGTCTAATTTTACGTGAATCAAAAAAAATCTAAATATTATCTAAGAAACCCAACATTAAAAACAAAATTGCTGTGAATAAAATCTGTCAAAATAATTATACAATGCCCTATTCTACTCGGTTTTGGAGTATATACACTAACTCAGTATGCTCTCTCATGTAAAATACAGAAATTCTATATTTAAGCAAATCGAAAAAAATCTAAATATTATCTAGGCACCCCAATGTTAAAAACAAAATTGCTCTGAATACAATCTGTCAGAGAAAATATACAATGCCCGCTCCTATTCTGTTTTGTAGTATAAACACCAACTCAATATGCTGTGTCATGTAAAATACAGAAATTCTAATCGAAAAAAATCTAAATATTATCTAGGCACCCCAATGTTAAAAGCAAAATTGCTCTGAATATAATCTGTCAGAAAAAATATACAATGCCCTGTTCTACTCTGTTTTGGAGTATATACACCAACTGAATAGGCTCTCTCATATAAAACACGGAAATTCTAATTTCAGGTGAATCAAAAAAACCTAAATTATATCTAGGCGCTGCAAACTTAAAAGAAAATGGCTCTGAATATAGTCTGTTAGAAAAAATATACAATACCTTATTCTACTCTTTATTAAAGTATATACACCAACTTAGTATACTCTCTCATGTAAATCATATAAATTCTAATTTTACGTAAATCAAAAGAAATCTAAATATTATCTAGGCACTTCAATGTTAAAAACAAAATTGCTCCGAATATATTCTGTCAGAAAAAATATACAATGCCCTACTCTACTCTGTTTTAAAGTATATACACCAACTCCATATGCTCTCTCATGTAAAATACAGAAATTTTATATTTAAGCGAATCGAAAAAATACTAGATATTATCTAGGCACCCCAATGTAAAAAGCAAAATTGCTCTTACTATAATCTGTCAGATAAAATATACAATGCCCTTTACTTCTCTGTTTTGTAGTATATACACCAACTCAATATGCTCTCTCATATATAATTCAGAAATTCCAATTTTACACAAATCGAAAAAATCTAAATATTATCTAGGCACCCCAATGTTAAAAAATATATAACTCTGAATATAATCTGTCAGGAAAAATATACAATGCCCTATTCTACTCTGTTTTGGAGTATATACAACAACTCAGTATGATCTCTCATGTAAAATACCGAAATTCTAATTTTACGTGAATCGATAAGAATCTAAATAATATTTAGGCACCCGAATGTTAAAAGCAAAATTGCTCTGAATATAAACTGTCAGAAAAAATATACAATGCCCTTTTCTACTTTTTTTTGGGGTATATACACCAACTCAATATGCTCTCTCACGTAAAATACCAGAATTCTAATTTTGCGCGAATCGAAAAAAATCTAAATTATATCTATGCACTGCAAAGTTAAAAGAAAATGGCTCTGAATATAGTCTGTTAGAAAAAATATACAATGCCTTCTTCTACTCTGTTTTGGAATATATACAATAACTCAGTATGCTCTCTCATGTAATATACAGAAAATCTAATTTTATGTGAATCGAATAAAATCTAAATATTATATAGGCACCCCAATGTTAAAAACAGAATTGCTTTGAATAAAATGTGTCAGAAAAAATATAAAATGCCCTATTCTACTGTTTTAGAGTATATACAACAACTGCATATGCTCTCTCATGTAAAATACAGATATTCAAATTTACGCGAATCGAAAAAAACCTAAATATTATCTTGGCACCCCAATGTTAAAAACAAAATTGCTCTGAATATAATCTGTCAGGAAAAAATATACAATGCCCTTTTCTACTCTGTTTTGTAGTATACACACCAACTAAATATGCTCTCTCATGTAAAATACAGAAATTCTACTTCTACCCAAATCGAAAAAATCTAAATATTATCTAGGCACCCCAATGTTAAAAACAAAATTGCTCTGAATATAATCCGTCAGAAAACATATACAATGCCCTATTCTACTCTGTTTTGGAGGATATACACCAACTCAGTATGCTCTCTCATGTAAAATACAGAAATTCAAATTTTACGTGAATCGAAAAAATTTTAATATTATCTAGGCACACCAATGCTAAAAAAAATTGCTGTGAATATAATCTGTCAAAAAAAAATATACAATGCCCTTTTCTACTCTGTTTTGGAGTATATACACAAACTCCATAAGCTCTCTCATGTAAAATACAAAAATTCTATATTTAAGCGAATCCAAAAAAAATCTAAATATAATCTAGGCACCCCAATGTTAAAAACAAAATTGCTCTGAATACAATCTGTCAGAAAAAATATACAATGCCCTATTCTACTCTGTTTTGGAGTATAAACACTAACTCTACATGCTCTCTCATTTAAAATACAGGAATTATATATTTAAGCGAATCAAAAGAAATCTAAATATTATGTAGGCACCCCAATGTTTAAAGGAAAATTGCTATGAATATAGTCTGTCTGAAAAAATATAAAATGCCCATGTCTACTGTGTTTTGTAGTATATACACCAACTCAATATGCTCTCTCATGTAAAATACAAATATTCTAATTTTACGTGAATCGAAAAATATCTGAATAATATCTAGGGGCCACAATGTTAAAAGAAAATTGCTCTGAGTATAGTCTGTTAGACAAAATATACAATGCCTTCTTCTACTCTGCTTTGGAGTATATACACCAACTCAATATGCTCTCTCATGTAAAATACCGAAATTCTAATTTTACGTGAATCGAAAAAAATCTAAATAATATCTAGGCGCCCCAATGTTAAAAAAAAATGGCTCTGAATATAGTCTATTAGAAAAAATATACAATGTTTTATTCTACTGTGTTTTGGAGTATATACACCAACTCAGTATGCTCTCTCGTGTAAAATACAGAAATTCTAATTTTACCCGAATCGAAAAAATCTAAATATTATCTAGGCACCCCAATGTTAAAAGCAAAATTGCTCTGAATATAAACTGTCAGTAAACATATACAATGCCCTATTCTACTCTGTTTTTGAGTATATACACCAACTCTACCTGCTCTCTAATGTAAAATACAGAAATTTTATATTTAAGCAAATCAAAAAAAATTTAAATATTATCTAGGCACCCCAATGTTTGAAACAAAATTTCTCTGAATATAATCTGTCAGAAAAAATATAGAATGCCCTTTTTTACTCTGTTTTGGAGTATATACACCAACTCCATATGCTCTCTCATATAAAATCGAAAAAATCTGAATATTATCTAGGCACTCCAATGTTAAAAACAAATTGCTCTGAATATAATCTGTCAGAAAAAATATACAATGCCATTTTCTACTTTGTTTTGGAATATATACACCAACTCAATATGCTCTCTCCTGTAAAATATCGAAATTCTAATTTTACGTGAATTGAAATAAATCTAAATAATATCTAGGTAGCACAAAGTTAAACAAAAATGTCTGTGAATATAGTCAGTTAGAAAAAATATAGAATGCTTTATTCTACTCTATTTTGGAGTATATACACCAACTCCATATGCACTCTCATGTAAAATACAGAAATTCTATATTTAAGCGAATCGAAAAAATCTAAATATTATCTAGACACTCCAATGTTAAAAACAAAATTGCTCTCAATATACTCTGTCAGAAAAAATATACAATGCCCTATTCTACTCTGTTTTGAAGTATATACACCATCTCCATATGCTCTCTCATTTAAAATTCAGGAATTCTATATTTAAGCAAATAGAAAAAATTCTAAATATTATCTAGGCACCCCAATGTTAATAGCAAACTTGCTATGAATATAGTCTGTCTCACAAAATATAAAATACTCTTGTCTACTCTGTTTTGGAGTATATACAGCAACTCAATATGCTCTCTCATGTAAAATACCGAAATTCTAATTTTATGTGATTCGAAAAAAATCTAAATAATATCTAGGCGACCCAATGAAAAAAGAAAATTACTCTGAATATAGTCTGTTAGAAAAAATATACAATGCCTTATTCTACTATGTTTTGGAATATATACAATATTCAGTATGCTCTCTCGTGTAAAATACAGAAATTCTAATTTTACTCGAATCGAAATAATCTAAATATTATCTATGCACCCCAAAGTTAAAAACAAAATTGCTCTGAATATAAAACTGTCAGAAAAAATATACAATGCCCTATTCTACTCTGTTTAGGAGTATATACAAAAATTCAATATGCTCTCTCATGTAAAATACAGAAATTCAATCGTTAAGCAAATCGAATATATCTAAATATTATCTAGGCACCCCAATGTTAAAAACAAAATTTTTCTGAATATAATTTGTAAGAAAAAATATACAATGCCCTTTTCTATTCTGTTTTGGAGTATATACACCAACTCCATATGCTCTGTCATGTAAAATACAGAAATTCTATATTTAAGCGAATCCAAAAAAATCTAAATATTATCTAGGCACCCTAATGTTAAAAACAAAATTGCTCTCAATATAATCTGTCAGAAAAAAATATACAATGCCCTCTTCTACTCTGTTTTGGAGTATATACACCAACACTGTATGGTCTCTCATGTAAAATACCGAAATTCAAATCTTACGTGAATCGACAAAAATCTAAATATTATCTAGGCACCCCAATGTCTAAAGCAAAATTGCTCTGAATATAATATGTCTGACAAAATATACAATGTTTTTGTCTACTTTGTTTTGGAATGTATACACCAATTCAATATACTCTCTCATGTAAAATACCGAAATTCTTATTTCATGCGAATCCAAAATAATCTAAATAATAACTTGGCACCACAATCATAAAAACAAAATTGCTCTGAATATAATCTGTCAGAAAAAATATACAATGCCCTATTCTACTGTGTTTTGGGGTATATAAAACAACACCATATGCTCTATCATATAAAATACAGGAATTCAATATTTAAGCAAATCAAAAACAATCTAAATATTATCTTGACACCGTAATGTTGAAAGCAAAATTGCTCTGAATATAATCTGTCAGAAAAAATATACAATGCCCTATTCTACTCTATTTTGTAATATATACACCATCTCCATATGCTCTCTTATATAAAATACAGAAATTCTAATTTTACCAGAATCGAAAAAATCTAAATATTATCTAGGCACCCCAATGTAAAGAAGAAAAATGCTGTGAATATAATCAGTCAGGAAAAATATACAATGCCCTATTCCACTCTTTTTTGGAGTATGTACACCAACTCAATATGCTCTCTTATGTAAAATAACGAAATTCTAATTTTATGTGAATCGAAACAAATCTGAATAATATCAAGGCGCCCCAAGTTAAAAGAAAATAGGTCTGAATATAGTCTGTTAGAAAAAATATACAATGCCTTATTCTACTCTGTTTTGGAGTATATACACCAGTTCACTATGCTCTCTCATGTAAAATAAAAAAATTCTATATTTAACCGAATCGAAAAAAATCTAAATATTATATAGTCACCCCAATGATAAAAGCAAAATTGCTCTGAATATAGTCTGTCACAAAAAAAATATACAATGCCATTTTCTACTCTGTTTTGTAGTATATATATCAACTCAATATGCTCTCTCATGTAAAATACAGAAATTCTAATTTTACCCAAAGCGAAAAAATCTAAATATAATCTAGGCACCCCTATGTGAAAAACAAAATTGCGTTGAATATAAAGTGTTAGAAAAAATATAGAATGCCCTATTCTACTCTTCTTTGGAGTATATACACCAACTCCATATGCACTCTCATGTAAAATACAGAAATTCTATATTTAAGCAAATAGAAACAAATCTAAATATAATCTAGGCACCCCAATGTTAAAAGCAAAATTGCTCTGAATATAATCTGTCAGAAAATATATACAATGCCCTATTCTACTCTGTTTTGGTGTATATACACCAACTCAATATGCTCTCTCATGTAAAATACAAAATTCTGTATTTAAGAGAATGGAAAAAAATCTAAAAATTATCTAGGCACACCAATGTTAAAAGCAAAATTGCTCTGAATATAATCTGTCAGAAAAAATATACAATGTACATTTCTACTCTGTTTTGGAGTATATACACCAACTCAATATGCTCTTTTATTTAAAATACCGTAATTCTAAAATTATGCGAATCGAAAAAAATTGAAATAATATCTAGGCGCCCAAAAGATAAAGAAAAATTGCTCAGCATATAGTCTGTCAGAAAAAATACACAATGCCTTATTTTACTCTGTTTTGGAGTGTATACACCAAATCAATATGCTCTCTCATGTAAAATACAGAAATTCTAATTTTACCTGAATCGAAAAAATCTAAATATTATCTAGGCACCCCAACGTTAAAAACAAAATTTCTCTGAATATAATCTGTCAGAAAAAATATACAATGCCCTTTTCTACTTTGTATTGGAGTATATACACCAACTCAAAATGCTCTGTCATGTAAAATACCGAAATTCTAATTTTACGTGAATCGAAAAAAATCTAAATAATATCTACACGCCCTAAAGTTAAATGAAAATGGCTCTGAATGTAGTGTGTTATAAAAAATATACAATGCCTTATTCTACTATCTCTTAAAGTATATAAACAAACTCAGTATGCTCTCTCATGTGAAATACCGAAATTCTAATTTTAACAAAATCGAAAAAATCTAAATATGATCTAGGCACCCAAATGTTAAAAACAAAATTGCTCTGAATATACTCTCTCAGAAAAAATATTCAGTGCCCTATTCTACACATTTTTGGAGTATATACAGCAACACCATATGCACTCTCATGCAAAATACAGAAATTCTAATTTTACCCAAATCGAAAAAATCTAAATATTATCTAGGCACCACAATGTTAAAAACAAAACTGGTCTAAATATAATCTGTCAGATAAAATATACAATGCCCTATTCTACTCTGTTTTGGAGTATATAAACCAACTCCATATGCTCTCTCATGTAAAATACCGAAATTCAAATTTTACGTGAATGGAAAGAAACCTAAAGAATATCTAGGCGCCCCAAAGTTAAAAGAAAATGGCTCTGAACATAGTCTGTTACAGAAAATATACAATGTCTTATTCTACTTTGTTTTGGAGTATATACACCCACCCAGTATTCTCTATCATGTAAAATACAGAAATTCTAATTTTACCCAAATCGAAAAAATCTAAATATTTTCTAGGCACCCCAATGTTAAAAACAAAATTTTTCTGAATAAAATCTGTCAGAGAAAATATACAATGACCTATTCTACTATGTTTTGGAGTATATACACCAACTCCATATGCTCTCTCATGTAAAACACCGAAATTCTCATTTTACGTGAATCGAAAAAAATATAAATATTATCTAGGCACCCCAATGTTAAAGGGAAATTGCTCTGAATATAATCTGACAGAAAAAATATACAATGCTTTTTTCTACTCTGTTTTGCATTATATACACCAACTCAATACGCTCTCTCATATAAAATACAGAATTTCTAATTTTACCAGAATCGAAAATATCTAAATATTATCCTGGCACCCTAATGTTAAAAACAAAATTGCTCTGAATAATATCTGTAAGAGAAAATATACAATGCCCTATTCTATTCTGTTTTGGAGTTTATAAACCAAATCCATATGCTATCTCATGTAAAATACAGAAATTCTATATTAAAGTGAATTGAAAGAAATGTAAATATTATCTAGGCACCCCAATGTTAAAAACAAAATAGCTTTGAATATAATCTGTCAGAAAAAATATACAATGACCTTTTCTTTTCTCTTTTTGGACTATATACACCAACTCCATATGCTCTCTCATGTAAAATACCGAAATTCTATATTAAAGGGAATCAAAAAAAATCTAAATATTATCTACGCACCCCAACGTTAAGAGAAAAAGTGCTGTGAATATATTCGGTCAGAAAAAATATACAATGCCCTTTTCTACTCTTTTGTGTGGTATATACACCAACTCAATATGCTCTCTCATGTAAAATACAGAAATTCTAATTTTACCCGAATCGAAAAAATTTAAATATTATCTATGCACCCCAGTGTTCAGAACAAAATTGCTCTGAATATAATCTGTCATAAAAAATATACAATGCTTTATTCTACTCTGTTTTGGAGTATATACACCAAATCCATATGCTCTCTAATGTATAATAGAGTATTTTTATATTTAAGCGAATCAAAAAAGGACTAAATATTATCTAAGCACCCCAAAGGTAAAAGCAAAATTTCTCTGAATATAGTCTGTCAGAAAAAATATACAATGCCCTTTTTACTCTGTTTTGAAGTATATACTCCAACTCAATATGCTCTCTTATGTAAAATACCGAAATTCTAATCTTACGCGAATCGAAAAAAATCTAAGTAATATATTGGCGCCCCAAAGTTAAAAGAAAATGGCTCTGAATATATTCAGTTAGAGAAAATATACAATGCCTTATTCTACTCTGTTTTGGAGAATATACACCAGCACAGTGTGCTCTCTCATGTAAAATACAGAAATTCTAATTTTACCCGAATCGAAAAAATCTAAATATTATCTAGGCAACCCAATGTTAAAAGCAAAATTGCTCTGAATATAATCTGTCAGAAAAAATATAGAGTGCCCTTTTCTACTCTGTTTTGTAGTATATACACCATCTCAATATGCTCTCTCATGTAAAATATAGAAATTCTAATTTTATGCAAATTGAAAAAAATCTAAATAACATCTAGTCGCTTCAAAGATAAAAGAAAATGGCTCTGAATATAGTCTGTCAGAAAAAATATACAATGCCTTATTCTAATCTGTTTTTGAGTATATACACCAACGCAGTATGCTCCCTCATGTAAAATACCGAAATTCTAAGTTTTACGTGTATCGAAAAAAATCTAAATATTATCTAGGCACCCCAATGTTAAAAGCAAAACTGCTCCGAATATAATCTGTCAGAAAAAATATACAATGCCCTTCTCTACTGTGTTTCGGTGTATATACACCAACTCAATATGCCCTCACATGTAAAATACAGAAATTCTAATTTTACAAAAAAAATTTCTCTGAATATAATCAGTCAGAAAAAATATACAATGCCCTATTCTACTCTGTTTTGGAATATGTACACAAACTCAGTATGCTCTCTCATGTAAAATACCGAAATTCTAATTTTACGTGAATCAAAAAAAACCTGAATAATATCCAGGCGCCCCAAAGTTAAAAGAAAATGGGTCTGAATATAGTCTGTTAGGAAATTTATACAATGCCTTATTTTACTCTGTTTTGGAGTATATACACCAGTTCAGTATGCTCTCTCATGTAAAATACAAAAATTCTATATTTAAGCGAATAGAAAAAAATCTAAATATTATCTAGGCACCCCAATGTAAAATGCAAAATTGCTCTGAATATAGTCTTTCAGAAAAAATATACAATGCTATTTTCTACTTTATTTTGAAGTATATACATCAACTCAATATGCTCTCTCATGTAAAATACAGAAATTCGAGTTTTACCCGAATCGAAAAAATCTAAATATAATCTAGGCACCCCTATGTGGAAAAGAAAATTGCGTTGAATATAATCTGTCAGAGAAAATATAGAATGCCCTATTCTACTCTGTTTTGGAGTATATACACCAACTCCATATGCTCTTTCATGTAAAATACAGAAATTCTATATTTAAACGAATCGAAAGAAATCTAAATATTATCTAGGCACCCCAATGTTAAAAGCAAAATTGCTCTGAATATAATCTGTCAGAAAAAATATACAATGCCTTAATCTACTCTGTTTTGGAGTATATATACAAACTATATACGGTCTCTAATGTAAAATACAGAAATTCTCTATTTAAGCGAATCGAAAAAAATCTAAATATTATCTAGGCACCCCAATGTTAAAAGCAAAATTACTCTGAATATAATCTGTCAAAAAAAATATACAATGCCCTTTTCTACTCTGTTTTGCAGTAAATACACCAACTCAATATGCTCTCTCATTTAAAATATCGAAATTCTAATTTTACGCAAATCGAAATAAATCTAAATAATATCTAGGCACCCCAAAGTTAAAAGAAAATGGCTCTGAATATAGTCAGTTAGAAAAAATATAGAATGATTTATTCTACTATATTTTGGGGTATATACTCCAACTCAGTATGCTCTCTCATGTAAAATACCGAATTTCTAACTTACCTGAATCGAAAAAATCTAAATATTATCTAGGCACCCGAATGTTAAAAGCAAAATTGCTCTAAATATAATCTGTCAGAAAAAATATACAATGCCCTTTTCTACTCTGTTTTCGAGTATATACACCAACTCAATAGGCTCTCTCAGGTAAAATACGGGAATTCTAAATTTACGCGAATCAAAAAGTCTAAATAATATCTACATGCCCCAAATTTAAAAGACAATGGCTCTGAATATAGTCTGTTAGAGAAAATATACAATGCCTTATTCTACTCTGTGTTGGAGTATATACACCAACTCAGTATGCTCTCTCATATAAAATACAGAAATTATAATTTCACTCGAATTGAAAAAATCTAATTATCTAGGCACCCCAATGTTAAAAACAAAATTTCTCTAAATATAATCTGTCAGAAAACATATGCAATGTCCTATTTCACTCTGTTTTGGAGTATATAAACCAACTCAGTGTGCTCTCTCATGTAAAACACCGAAATTCTAATTTTACGTGAATCGAAATAAATCTAAATATTATATAGGCAACCGAATGTTAATAGCAAAATTGCTCTGAATACAATGTGTCAGAAAAAATATACAATGCCCTTTTCTACTCTGTTTTGGAGTATATACACCAACTCAATATGCTCTCTCATGTAAAATACCGAAATTCTAATTTCACGAGAATCGAAAAAAATCTAAATAATATCTATGCGCCCCAAAGTTCAAAGAAAATGTCTCTGAATATAGTCTGTTAGAAAAAATATAGAAGGCCTTATTCTACTCTGTTTTGGAGTATATATACAAAGTCAGTATGCTCTCTTCTCTAAAATAGAAAAATTCTAAATTTACGTGAATCTGAAAAAATCTAAATGTTATCTAGACAACCCAATGTTAAAAGCAAAATTCCACTGAATATAATCTGTCAGAAAAAATATACAATGCCTTATTCTACTCTGTTTTGGAGTATATACACCAACTCAATATGCTCTATAACGTAAAATACAGAAATTATATATGTAAGTGAAAAGAGAAAAATCTAAATATTATCTAGGCACTCCAATTTTAAAACCAAAATTGCTCTGAATATAATCTGTCAGAAAAAATATACAATGCCCTATTCTACTCTGTTTGGAAATATATACACCAACTCAGTATGCTCTCTTATGTAAAATACCGAAATTCTAAATTTACCGGAATCGAAGAAAATCTAAATATTATCTAGGGACCCGAAGTTTAAAAGCAAAATTTCTCTGAATATAATCTGTCAGAAAAAATATACAATGCCCTTTTCTACTCTGTTTTGGAGTATATACACCAACTCAATATGCTCTCTCATGTAAAATATTGAAATTCTAAATTTACGTGAATTGAAAAAAATCTAAATATTATTTCGGCACCCCAATCTTAAAAAGAAAATTGCTCTAAATATAATCTGTCAGAAATAATATACAATGCCCTTTTCTACTTTGTTTTGGAGTATATACACTAACTCAATATGCTCTCTCATGTACAATACAGAAATTCTAATTTCACTCAAATTGAAAAAAATCTAAATATTAATTTGGCATCCCATTGTTAAAAGAAAATAGTTCTGAATACAGTCTGTAATAAAAATATACAATGCCTTATTCTTCTCTGTTTTGAGGTATATACACCAACTCCATGTGCTCTCTCTAGTAAAATACAGAAATTCTATATTTAAGCGGATCGAAATTATTCCAGATATAATCTAGGCACCCCAATGTAAAAAGAAAAATTGCTCTTAATATAATCTGTCAGATAAAATATACAATGCCCTTTACTTCTCTGTTTTGTAGTATATACACCAATTCATTATGCTCTCTAATGTAAAATACAGAAATTCTAATTCTACCCAAATAGAAAAAAATCTAAATGTTATCTAGGCACCCCAGTGTTAAAAAAAATTGCTCTGAATATAATCCGTCAGAAAAAATATACCATGCCTTATTCTACTCTGTTTTGGACTATATACACCAACTCAGTATGCTCTCTCATGTAAAATACCGAAATTCTAATTTTACCCAAATCGAAAAAACCTAAATATTATCTAGGCACCCCAATGTTAAAAACAAAATGGCTCTGAATATAATCTGTCAGAAAAAATATACAATGCCCTATTCTATTCTGTTTTGGAGTATATACACCAACTCAGGATGCTCTCTCATGTAAAATACCAAAATTGTAATTTTACGTGAATCAAAAATAATATAAATCTTATCTAGGCACCCGAATGTTAAAAACAAAATTGCTCTGAATGTAGTCTGTCAGAGAAAATATACAATGCCCTATTCGACTCTGTTTTAAAGTATATACACCAACTCCATAGGCTCTCTCATGTAAAATACAGAAATTCTAATTTTACCCGAATTGAAAAAATCTAAATATTATCCAGGCACCCAAATGTTAAAAACAAAATTGCTCTGAATATAATCTGTCAGAAAAAATATACAATGCCTTATTCTACTCTGTTTTGGAGTATATACACCAAGTCAGTATGCTCTCTCATGTAAAATACTGAAATTCTAATTTTACGCAAATTGTAAAATATCTAAATATTACCTAGGCACCCCAATGTTATAAACAAAATTTCTCTGAATATAATCTGTCAGAAAAAATAGACAATGCCCTTCTCTACTCTGTTTTGTAGTATATACAATACCTCAGTATGCTATCTCATGTAAAATACCGAAAATCTAATTTTACGCGAATTGAAAGAAATCCAAATAATATTTAGGCGCTCCAAAGCTAAAAGACAATGGCTATGAATATACTCTGTTAGAAAAAATATACAATGCCTTATTCTACCCTGTTTTGGAGTATATACACCAACTCAGTATGCTCTATAATATAGAATACCGAAATTCTAAATTTACTTGATTGGAAGAAAATGTAAATATTATCTAGACACCCGAATGTTAAAAGCAAAATTGCTCTAAATATAATCGGTCAGAAAAAATATACGAGGCCCTTTCTACTCTTTTTTCGAGTATATACACCAACTCAATATGCTCTCTAAGGTAAAATAACAAAATTCTAATTTTACGTGAATCGAAAAAAGTCTAAATAATATCTAGGTGACCCAAATTTAAAATAAAATGGCTCTGAATATAGTCTGTTAGAGAAAATATACAATGACTTATTCTACTCTGTTTTGGAGTATATACACAAACTCAGTATGCTGTCTCATGTAAAATACAGAAATTCTAATTGCAACTGAATGGAAAAAATCTAAATAATATCTAGGCACCACAATGTTAAACACCATATTACACTGAATATAATCTGTCAGGAAACATATGCAATGTTCTATTCTACTCTGTTTTGGAGCATATAAACCAACTCAGTATGCTCTCTCAGGTAAAATACACAAATTCTAATTTTACATGAATCGAAATAAATCTAAATATTATCTAGGAACCCGAATGTTAAAAGGAAAATTGCTCCGAATACAATGTGTCAGCAAAAATATACAATGACCTATTCTACACTTTTTTGGAGTATATACACCAACTCAATATGCTCTCTCATATAAAATACCGAAATTCAAATTTTACGCAAATGGAAAAAACCTAAATAATATCGAGGCGCCACAAAGTTAAAAAAAATGGCTGTGAATATAGTCTGTTAGAAAAAATATACAATGCCCTATTCTACTCTTTCTTGGAGTATATACACCAACTCAGTATGATCTCTCATGTAAAATACCAAAATTGTAATTTTACGTGAATCAAAAATAATCTAAATATTATCTAGGCACCCGAATGTTAAACACAAAATTGCTCTGAATGTAGTCTGTCAGAAAATATATACAATGCCCTATTCGACTCTGTTTTGGAGTATATACACCAACTCCATAGGCTCTCTCATGTAAAATACAGAAATTCAAATTTTACCCGAATCGAAAAAATCTAAATATTATCTAGGCACCCAAATGTTAAAAACAAAATTGCTCTGAATATAATCTGTCAGAAAAAATATACAATGCCTTATTCTACTCTGTTTTGGAGTATATACACCAAGTCAGTATGCTCTCTCATGTAAAATACTGAAATTCTAATTTTACGTGAATCGTAAAAAATCTAAATATTAGCTAGGCACCCCAATGTTATAAACAAAATTGCTCTGAATATAATCTGTCAGAAAACATATGCAATGCCCTATTCTACTCTGTTTTGGAGTATATAAACCAACTCAGTATGCTCTCTCAGGTAAAATACCGAAATTCTAATTTTACGTGAATCGAAATAAATCTAATTATCTAGGAACCCGAATGTTAAAAGGAAAATTGCTCGGAATACAATGTGTCAGAAAAAATATACAATGACCTTTTCTACTCAGTTTTGGAGTATATACACCAACTCAATCTGCTCTCTCATGTAAAATACCGAAATTCTAATTTTATGCTAATCGAAAAAAACCTAAATCATATCTAGGCGCCCCAAACTTAAAAGAAAATAACTATGAATATATTCTCTTAGAAAAAATATACAATGCCTTATTCTACTCTGTTTTGGAGTATATACACCAACTCAGTATGCTCTCTCATGTAAAATAACATAATTATAATTTTACCTGATTCGAAAAAATTTAAATATTATCTAGGCACCCTAATGTTAAAAACAAACTTGCTGTGAATATAATCTGTCAGAAAAAATATACAATGCCCTATTCTATTCTGTTTTGGAGCACATACACCAACTCCATATGCTCTCTCATATAAAATACAGAAATTCTATATTTAAGCGAATCGAAAAAAATCTAAATATTATCTAGGCACCCGGATGTTAAAAGCAAAATTGCTCTGAATATGATCTGTCAGAAAAAATATACAATGCTTTATTCTACTCTGTTTTGGAGTATATACACCAACTCCATATGCTCTCTCATGTAAAATACTGAAATTATAATTTTACGCGAATGGAAAAAACCTAAATAATATCTAGGCGCCCCAAAGTTAAAAAAAATGGCTCTGAATATAGTCTGTTAGAAAAAATATACAATGCCTTATTCTACTCTGTTTTGGAGTATATACACCAACTCAATATGCTCTCTCATGTAAAATACCGAAATTCTAAATTTACGTGAATCGAAAAAAATCTAAATATTATCTCGGCACCCCAATCTTAAAAACAAAATTGCTGTGAATATAATCTGTCAGAAAAAATATACAATGCCGTATTCAACTCTTTTTTGGAGTATATAGACCAACTCCAAATGCTCTCTCATGTAAAATACAGAAATTGTATATTTAAGCGTATTGAAATAAATCTAAATATTATCTAGGCACCACAATGTTAAATTCAAAGTTGCTCTGAATATAATCTCTCAGAAGAAATATACAATGCCCTATTCCACTCTGTTTTGGAGTACATACACCAACTCAATATGCTCTCTCATGTAAAATACAGAAATTCTAAATTTACCCGAACCGAAAAAATCTAAATATTATCTAGGCACCCCAATGTTAAAGGCAAAATTGCTCTGAATATAATCTGTCATAAAAAATATACAATGCCCTCTTCTATTCTGTTTTGTAGTATAAACACCAACTCAATATACTCTGTCATGTAAAATAGAGAAATTCTAATTCTACCCGAATTGAAAATAACTAAATATTATCTAGGCACCCCAATGTTAAAAGCAAAATTTTTCTGAATATAATCTGTCAGAAAAACTATACAATGCCCTTTTCTACTCTGTTTTGGAGTATATAAACCAATTGAATATGCTCTCTCATATAAAATATCGAAATTCTAATTTTAGGTGAATCAAAAAAAAATAAATAATATCTAGGAGCCCCAAACTTAAAAAAAAATGGCTCTGAATATAGTCTCGTAGAAAAAATATAGAATGCCTTATTCTACTCTTTTTTGTAGTATATACACCAACCCAGTATGCTCTCTCATATAAATCACATAAATTCTAATTTTACGTGAATCAAAATATATCTAAATATTACCTACGCACCCCAATTTAAAAACAAAATTGCTGTGAATATAATCTGTCAGAGAAAATATACAATGCCCTATTCTACTCGGTTTTAAAATATATACACCAACTCTATATACTCTCTCGTGTAAAATACAGAAATTGTATATTTAAGTGAATCTTAAAAATTCTAGATATTATCAAGGCAAAACAATGTTAAAAGCACAATTGCTCTTAATATAATCTGTCAGATAAAATACACAATGACCTTTACTTCTCTGTTTTGTAGTATATACACCAACTCAATATGCTCTCTCATGTAAAATACAGAAATTCTATATTTAAGCCAATCGAAAAAATTCTAAATATTATCTAGGCAGCCCAATGTTAAAAAATAAATTCCTCTGAATATAATCTGTCAGAAAAAATATACAATTCCCTATTCTACTCTGTTTTGGAGTATATACAACAACTCAGTATGCTCTCTCACGTAAAGTACCGAAATTCAAATTTTAAGAGAATCGATAAATTTCTAAATATTATCTAGGCACCGCAATGTTAAAAACAAAATTGCTCTGAAAAAAATCTGGCAGAAGAAAGGTACAATGCCATTTTCTACTCTGTTTTGTAGTATATACACCAAAACAATACGCTCTGTCATGTAAAATACAGAAATTCTAATTCTACCCGAATCAAAAAATCTAAATATTATTTATTTAGTCAACCCAATGGTAAAAACAAAATTGCTCTGAATATAATCTGTCAGAAATAATATACAATGCCCTATTCTACTCTGTTTTGGAGTATATACACCAACTCAATATGCTCTTTCGTGTAAAATACCGAAATTCTAATTTTACGTGAATCGAAAAGAATCTAAATAATATCTAGGCGCCGCAAAATTAAAAGAAAATGGCTCTGAATATAGTCTGTTAAAAAAAATAAACAATGCCTTACTCTACTCTGTTTTGGAGTATAAAAACCAACTCAGTATGATCTCTCATGTAAAATACAGAAATTCTAATTTTACCCGAATCAAACAAATCTAAATATTATTTAGTCAACCCAATGTTAAAAACAAAATTGCTCTGAATATAATCTGTCAGAGAAAATATACAATGCCCTTTTCTACTCTGTTTTGGAGTATATACGCCGACTCCATATGCTCTCTCATCTAAAATACAGAAATTCTATATTTAAGCGCATCGAAAAATATCTAAATATTATCTACTCACCCTAATGTTAAAAGCAAAATTGCTCAAAATATAATCTGTCAAAAAAAATACACAATGCCATTTTCTACTCTGTTTTGTAGTATATACACCAACTCAATATGCTTTGACATGTAAAATACAGAAATTCTAATTTTATAAGAATCGAAAAAACTAAATATTATGTAGGCACTTCAATGTTAAAAACAAAATTGCTCTGAATATAAACTTTCAGAAAAAATATACAATGCTCTATTCTACTCTGTTTTGGAGTATGTACACCAACTCAGTGTGGTCCCTCAGGTAAAATACCGAAATTCTAATTTTACCCGAATCGAAAAAATCAAAATATTTATGTAGGCAACCCAATGTTACAAACAACATTGCTCTGAATATAACTTGTCAAAAATATATTCAATCCCCTATTTCACTCTGTTTTCGAGTATATACACCAACTCAGTATGCTCTCAAATGTAAAATACCGCAATGGTAATTTTACGTGAATCGAAATAAAGCTATATATTATCTAGGCACTTTAATGTTAAAAACAATATTGCTCTGAATATAATCTGTCAGAAAAAATATACAATACCCTATTCTACTCTGTTTTGGGGTATATACACCAACTGCATATGCTCTCTCATGTAAAATATAGAAATTCTATATTTAAGCGAATCGAAAAATATCTAAATATTATATAGGCACCCCAATGTTAAAAGCAAAATTGCTCTGAATATAATCTGTCAGAGAAAATACACAATGCCATTTTCTACTCTGTTTTGTATTATATAAACCAATTCAATATGCTCTTTCATGTAAAATACAGAAAGTCTAATTTTACCCGAATCGAAAAAAATATAAATATTTTTTAGGCACGCCAATGTTAAAAAGAAAATTGCTCTTTATAAAATCTGTCAGAAAAAATATACAATGCCCTTTTCTACTTCGTCTTGGGGTATATACACCAACTCCATATGCTCTCTCATGTAAAATAACGAAATTCTAATTTTACGCAAATCGAAATAAATCTAAATGATATCTAGACGACCAGAAGTTAAAAGATAATGGCTCGGAACATAGTCTGTTAAATAAAACATACAATGCCTTATTCTACTCTGTTTTGTAGTTTATAAACCAACTCAGTATGCTCTCTTATGTAAAATAAAGAAATTCTATATTTAAGAGAATCGAAAAAGATTTAAATATTATCTAAGCACCCGAACGTTAAAAGAAAAATACATCTAAATATAATCGGTCAGAAAAAATATACAATGCCTTTTCTACTCTGTTTTTAGTATATACACCACCTCAATATGCTCTCTCATGTAAAATACAGAACTTCTAATTTTACCCGAATCGAAAATATCAAAATATTATCTAGGCACCCCAATGTTGAAAGTAAAATTTCTCTGAATATAATCTGTCAGAAAATATATACAATGCCCCATTCTACTCTGTTTTGGAGTATATACACCAATTCAGTATGCTCTCTCAAGTAAAATAGACAAATTCTATATTTGAGTGAATCGAAAAAAAATTAAATATTATCTAGGAACCCCAATGTCAAAAGAAAAATTGCTCTGAATATAATCTTTCAGAAAAAATATAAAATGCCCTTTTCTACTCTGTTTTGTAGTATATACACCAACTCAATATGCTCTCTCATGTAAAATACAGAAATTCTAAATTTATCCGAATTGAAAAAGTCTAAATAATATCTAGGTGCCCCAACGATCAACAAAAATGGCTCTGAATATAGTCTGTTAGAAAAAAAAGTACAATCCCTTATTCTACTTTGTTTTAGAGTATATACACAACTCCATTTGCTCTCTCATGTAAAATACAGAAATTCTAATTCTACCCTAATTGAAAAAATATACATATTGCCTAGGCAACTGAATGTTGAAAACGAAATTGCTCTGAATATAATATGTCAGAAAAAATATACAATGCCCTATTTTACTCTGTTTTGGAGTATATACACCAATTCCATATGCTCTCTCCTGTAAAATACAGAAATTCTACATTTAAGGGAATCGAAAAAACTATAAATACTATATAGGCACCCCAATATTAAAAGCAAAATTGCTCTGAATATAATCTGTCAAAAAAATATACATGCCCTTTTCTACTCTGTTTTGTAGTATATACAGCCACTCAATATTCTATCTCATGTAAAACACAGAAATTCTAATTTTACCCAAATCAAAAAAATCTAAATATTATGTAGGCACCCCAATGTTAAAAACAAAATTTCTCTGAATATAATCTGTCAGAAAAAATATACATTGCCCTTTGCTACTCTTTTTTGGAGTATATACACCAACTCAATAAGCTCTCTCATGTCAAATATCGAAATTCTAATGTTACCCGAATCTAAAAAAATCTAAATAATATGTAGGCGCCCCAAAGTTAAAAGAAAGTGGCTCTGAATATAGTCTGTCAGAAAACACATACACTGCCTTATTCTACCCTGTTTCGGAGAATATACACCAACTCAGTATGCTCTCTCATTTAAAATACCGAAATTCTAATTTTACGTGAATCGAATAAAATGCAAATATTATCTATGCACCCCAATGTTAAAAACATAACTGCACTTAATATAATCTGTCATAAAAAATATACAATGCCCCATTCTACTCTATTTTAAAGTATATACACAACCCCATCTGCTCTCTCATGTAAAATACAGAAATTCAATATTTAAGTGAATCGAAATAAATCTAAATATTATCTATGGAGCACAATCTTAAAAGTAAAATTACACTGAATATAATGTCAGAAAAAATATACAATGCGATTTTCTACTCTGTGTTGGAGTATATACACCAACTCAGCATGCTCTCTCATGTAAAATACAGAAATTCTAATTTTAGCCGAGTTGAAAAATCTAAATATTATCTAGGCACCCGAATGTTAAAAACCAAATTGCTTTGAATATTATCTATCAGAAAACATATACAATGCCCTATTCTACTTTGTTTTGGAGTATATACACCATCTCAGTATGCTCTCTCATGTAAAACACCGAAACTCTAATTTTACGTGAATCGAAAAAAATATAAATATTATCTAGGCACCACAATGTTAAAAAGAAAATTGCTCCGAATATAATCTGTCAGAAAAAATATACAAAGCCCTATTCTACTTCGTTTTGGAGTATATACACCAACTTTGTATGCTCTCTCATGTAAAATAAAGAAATTGAATATTTAAGCTAATCGAAAAGAATCTAAATATTATCTAGGCACCCCAATGGTAAAAGCAAAATTGCTCTGATTATATTCTGTCAAAAAAAATATACAATGCCCTTTTCTACTCTTTTTTGTAGTATATAAACCAACTCAATATGCTCTCTCATGTAAAATACCGAAATTCCAATCTTACGCAAATCGAAAAAAATCTACATAATATCTAAGCACCCCAAAGTTAAAAGACAATGGATCTGAATATAGTCTCTTAGAAAAAATATACAATGACTTATTCGACTCTGTTTTACAGTATATACAAAAACTCAGTATGCTCTCTCATGTAAAATACAGAAATTATAATGTTACCCGAATTGATAAAATCTAAATACTATCTAGGCACCCCACTGTTAAAAACAATATTGCTGTAAATATACTCTTTCGGAAAAAATATACAATGCCCTATTCTACTCTGTTTTGGAGTATATAAACCAACTCCATATGCTCTCCCATGTAAAATACAGAACATCTATATTTAAGCGAATCGAAAAAAATCTAAATATTATCTAGGCAGTCCAATGTTAAAAAAAATTGCTCAGAATATAATGTCATAAAAAATATACAAATCCCTCTTGTACTCTGTCTTGAACTATATACATTAACTCCATATGCTCTCTCATGTAAAATACAGAATTTCTAATTTTACCCGAATCGAAAAAATCGAAATATTATCTAGTCACCCCAATTTTAAAAACAAAATTGCTTAGAATATAATCTGTCGGAAAAAATATACAATGCCCTCTTCTACTCTGTTTAGGTGCATATACACCTGCTCAGTATGCTCTCTCATTTAAAATACCGAAATTCCAATTCTACGTGAATCGAAAAATAACTAAATATTATCTGGGCACCTCAATGTTAAAAGCAAAATTTCTCTGAATATTATCTGTCAGAAAAAATATACAGTGCCCTATTCTACTCTGTTTTGGAGTATATACACCAACTCAGTATGCTCTCTCAGGTAAAATATCGAAATTCTAATTTTACGCGAATCGAAAAAACCTAAATAATATCTAGGTGCTTCAAAGTTATAAGAAAATAGCTCTGAATATACTCTGCTAAAAAAAATACACAATGCCTTATTCTACTCTGTTTTGGAGTATATACACCAACTAAGTATGCTCTCTCATGTAAAATCCCGAAATTCTAATTTTACGCGAATCGAAAAAAATCTAAATAATATCTAGGCGACCCAAACTTAATGAAAGTGGCGCTGATTATAGTCTCTAAGAAAAATATACAATGCCTTATTCTACTCTGTTTTATAGTATATACCTCAACTCAGGATACTCTCTCATGTAAAATACCGAAATTCTAATTTTACGTGAATCGAAAAGAATCTAAATATTATCTAGGCACCCCAATGTTAAAATCAAAATTGCTCTGAATGAAATCTGTCAGAAATAATATACAAGGCCCTATTCTACTCTGTATTGGAGTATATACACCAACTATATATGCTCTCTGATATAAAATACAGAAATTCTATATTTAAGCGAATCGATAGAAATCTAAATATTATCAAGGCACGCCAATGTTAAAAGCAAAATTGCTCTGAATCGAATCTGTCAGAAAAAATATACAATGCTTTTTTCTACTCTTTTTTGTAGTATACAGACCACCTCAATATGCTTTGTCTTGTAAAATACAGAAATACTAATTGTACGTGAAAAATATATCTAAATAATATCTAGGCGCCCCAAAGTTAAAAGAAAATAGCTCTTAATATAGTCTGTTAGAAATAATATACAACGCCTTATTTTACTCTGTTTTGGAGTATATACACCAATTCAGTATACTCTCTTATGTAAAATACCGAAATTCTAATTTTACCTGAATCAAAAAAATCTAAATAATATCTACGCATCGCAATGTTAAAATCAAAATTGCTCTTAATGTAATGTCAGAAAAAGTATACAATGTCATATTGTACTCTGTTTTGGAGTATATACACCAACTCCATATGCTCTCTCATGTAAAACAGAGAAATTCTATATTTAAGCGAATTGAAAATAAATCTAAATATTATCTAGGCACCCAATGTTGAAAGCAAAATTGCTCTGAAAATAATCTGTCAACAAAATATACAATTCTCTATTCTACTCTGTTTTGTAGTATATACACCAACTCGATATGCGCTCTCATGTAAAAACGGAAATTCTAAATTTACGTGAATCGAAAACAATCTTAATATTATCAAGGCACCCCAATGTTAAAAGCAAAATTGCTCTGAATATAATCTGTCACAAAAAATATACAATGCCCCTTTCTACTCTGTTTTTGAGTATATTCACCAACTCCATATGCTCTCTCATGTAAAATACCAAAATTCTATATTTAAGCGATTCGAAAAAAATCGAAATATTATCTAGGCACCCCAATGTTAAAAGCAAAATTGCTCCGCATATAATCTGTCAGAAAAAATATACAATGCCTTTTTCTACACTTTTTTGACGTATATAAACCCACTCAATATGTCTCTCATGTAAAATACCGAAATTCTAATTTTACGCGAATCGAAAAAAATCTAAATAATATCTAGGTGCCCCAAAGTTAAAAGAAAATGGCTCGGAATATAGACTGTTAGAAATAATAAACAATGCTTTATTCTACTCTTTTTTGGAGTATATACACCAACTAATTATGCTCTCTCATGTAAAATACAGAAATTCAAATTTTACATGAATAAAAAAATCTAAATATTATCTAGGCTCCGCAATGTTAAAAACAATATTGCTCTGAATATAATCTGTCAGAAAAAATATACAATGCCCTATACTACTCTGTGTTGGAGTATATACACCATCTTCATATGATTTCTCCTGTAAAATACAGAAATTCTGTATTTAAGTGAATCGAATAAAATCTAAATATTATCTAGGCACTTCAATGGTAAAAGAAAAATTTCTCTGATTATAATCTGTCAGAAAAAATATACAATGCCCTTTTCTACTCTGTTTTGGAGTATATATACAAACTCAGTATGCTGTGTAATGTAAAATACCGAAATTCTAATTTTACGTGAATTGAAAAAATCTAAATAATATCTAGGCTGCACAATGTTAAAAGCAAAATTGCTCCTAATATAATCTTTTAGAAAAAATATACAATGCCCTTTTCTACTCTCTTTTGTAATATATACACAAACTCAATATGCTCTCTCATGTAAAATAACGAAATTCTAATTTTACCCGAATCGAAAAAAATCTAAATGATTTCTAGGCGCCCCGAAGTTAAAAGAAAATGGCTCTGAATATAGTCTGTTAGAAAAAATATACAATGCCTTATTCTACACTGTTTTGGAGTATATACACCAACTCAGTATGCTCTCTAATGTAAAATACAGAAATTCTATATTTAAGCGAATCAAAAACAATCGAAATATTATCTAGGCACCCCAATGTTAAACGCAAAATTGCTCTGAATATAATCTGTCAGAAAATATAAACAATGCTCTTTTCTACGCTGTTATGTAGTATATGCACCAACTCAATATGCTCTCTGATGTAAAAAACCGAAATTCAAATTTTACGTTAATCAAAAAGAAATCTAAATAATATCAAGGCGCACCAAAGTTAAAAGAAAATGGCTCTGAATATAGTCCCTTCGAAAAATCAGAAAAAATATACAATGCCCTATTCTATTCTGATTTAAAGTACATACACCATCTCCAAATGCTTCCTCATGTAAAATACAGAAATTCTATAATTAAGCGAATTGAAAAATATCTAAATAGTATCTAGGCACCCCAATGTTAAAAGAAAAATTGCTGTGAATATAATCTGTTCAGATAAAATAAAAAATGCCCTTTTCTACTCTATTTTGGAGTATATACACCAACTCAATATGCTCTCTCATGTAAAATACCAAAATTCTAATTTTATGTGAATCGAAAATAATCTAAATAATATCTAGACGCTCCAAAGTTAAAAGAAAATGGCTCTGAATACAGTCTGTTAAAAAAAATGTACAATGCCTTATTCCACTCTGTTTTGGAGTATATACACAAACTCAGTATGCTCTCTCATGTAAAATGCAGAAATTCTATATTTAAGGAATTCTTAAAAAATCTAAATATTATCTACGCACCCCAATGCGGAAAGAAAAATTGCTCTGAAAATAATCTCTCAAAAAATATACAATGCCTTTTTCTACTCTGTTTTGTAGTATATACACCAAGTCCATATGCTCTCTCATGTAAAATACCGAAATTGTAATTTTACGCATATGGAAAATAATCTAAATAATATCTAGGCGCCCCAAAGTTAAAAGAAAATGGCTCTGAATATAGTCTGTTAGTAAAAATATACAATGCCTAATTCTACTATGTTTAGGAGTATATAAACAAATTCAGTATGCTCTCTCATGTAAAATACCGAAATTCTAATTTTACGCGAATCAAAGAAATTCTAAATAATATCTAGGCGCCCCAAAGGTAAAAGAAAATGGCTCTGAATATAGTCTGTTAGAAAAATTGTACAATGCCTTATTCTACTGTTTTGGAGTATATACACAAACTCTGTATGCTCTCTCATGTAAAAAACTGAAATTCAAATTTTATCTGAATCGAAAAAATCTAAATATTATCTAGGCACCCTAATGTTAAAAACAAAATGGCTCTGAATATAATATGTCAGAAAAAATATACAATGCCCTATTCTACTCTGTTTTAGAGTATATACACCAACTCCATATGCTCTGTCATGTAAAATACAAAAATTCTATATTTAAGCGAATCGAAAAAAATCTAAATATTATCTAGGCACCCCAATGTGAAAAGCAAAATTGCTCTGAATCTAATCTCTCAGAAAAAATATACAATGCCTTTTCTACTATGTTTTGGAGTATATACACCAACCCAATATGCTCTCTCATGTAAAATACTGAAATTCTAATTTTACGTGAATTGAAAAAATCAAAATAATATCCAGGCGCCCCAAAGTTAAAGGAAAATGGCTCTAAATACCGTCTGTTAGAAAAAATATACAATGCCTTATTCTACTCTGCTTTGGAGTATATACACCAACTCACTATGCTCTCTCATGTAAAATAACAAAATTATAATTGTACCCGAATCGAAAAAATCTAAATATAATCTAGGCACCCCAATGTAAAAAACAAAATTGCTCTGAATATAGTCTGTCAGAAAAAATATACAATGCCCTATTCTACTCTGTTTTAAAGTATATACACCAACAAGATATGTTCTCTCATTTAAAATACAGAAATTCTATATTTAAGCGAATCAAAAAAAATCGAAATATTCTCTACGCACCCCAATGTTAAACGCAATATTGCTCTGAATATAATCTTTCAGGAAAAGTATACAAGGCCCCATTCTACTTTGTTTTGGAGTATATACACTAACTCAATATGCTCTGTCATGTAAAATACAGAAATTCTAATCGAAAAAAATCTAAATATTATCTAGGCACCTTAATGATAAAAGCAAAATTGCTCTGAATATAATACGTCAGAAAATATATACAATGCCCTTTCCTACTCTGTTTTGTAGTATATACACCAACTCAATATGCTCTCTCATGCAAAAAACCGAAATTCAAATTTTACGCTAATCAAAATAAATCTAAATAATATCAAGGCACAGCAAAGTTAAAAGAAATTGGTTCTGAATATAGTCCCTTAGAAAAATCAGAAGAAATATACAATGCCCTATTCTACCCTGATTTAAAGTACATACATTTTTTCGTGAATCGAAAAAAATCTAAATAATATCTAGACGCCCCAAAGTTAAAAGAAAATGGCTCTGAATACAGTCTGTTAAAAAAAATGTACAATGCCTTATTCTACTCTGTTTTGGAGTATATACACCAACTCAGTATGCTCTCTTATGTAAAATGCAGAAATTCTATATTTAAGGGACTCTAAAAAAATCTGAATATTATCTAGGCACCCCTATGTGGGAAGCAAAATTGCTCTGAAAATAATCTGTCAAAAAATTTACAATGCGTTTCTCTACTCTGTTTTGTAGTATATACACCAAGTCCATATGCTCTCACATGTAAATTACAAAAATTGTAATTTTACACATATCGAAAATAATCTAAATAATATCTAGGCGCCCCAAAGTTAAAAGTAAATGGCTCTGAATATAGTCTGTTAGAAAAAGTATACAATGCCCAATTCTACTCTGTTTTAAAGTATATACACCAATTCAGTATGCTCTCTCATATATAATACCGAAATTCTAATTTCACGTGAATCGAAAAAATTCTAAATAATATCTAGGCGCCCCAAAGGTAAAACAAAATGGCTCTGAATATAGTCTGTTAGAAAAAATGTACAATGCCTTATTCTACTCTGTTTTGGAGTATATACACCAACTCAGTATGCTCTCTGATGTAAAAAACTGAAATTCTAATTTTACCCGAATCGAAAAAATCCTAATATTATCTATGCACCCCAATGTTAAAAACAAAATGTCTCTGAATATAATCTGTCAGAAAAAATATACAATGGCTTATTCTACTCTGTTTTAGAGTATATACAACAACTCCATATGCTCTCTCATGTAAAATACAAAAAATCTATATTTAGGCGAATTGAAAAAAAACTAAATATCATCTAGGCACACCAATGTTCAAAGAAAAATTGCTCTGAATGTAATCTGTCAGAAAAAATATACAATGCTTTTTCTACTCTGTTTTGGAGTATATACACCAACTCAATATGCTCTCTCATGTAAAATACTGAAATCCTAATTTTACGTGAATTGAAAAAATCTAAATAATATCTAGGAGCCCAAAGTTAAAAAAAAATGGCTCTGAAAATAGTCTGTTAGAAAAAATATACAGTTCATTATTCTACACTGTTTTGGAGTATATATACCAACTCAGTATGCTCTCTCATGGAAAATACCGAAATTTTAATTTTACATGAATCAAAAAAAATCCAAGTATTATCTACTCACCCCAATGTTAAAAAAAAAATAGCTCTGAATAGAATCTGTCAGAAAAAATATACAATGCCCTATTCTATTCCGTTTTGGAGTATATACACCAACTCCATATGCTCTCTCATGTAAAATACAGAAATTCTACATTTTAGCGAATCGAAAAACATCTAAATATTATCTAGGGACCCCAATGTTAAAAGCAAAATTGCTCTGAATATAATCTGTCAGAAAAAATATACAATGCCCATTTCTACTCTGTTTTCGAGTATATACACCAACTCAATATGCTCTCTCATGTAAAATACAGAAATTCAAATTTTACCCGAGTTGAAAAAATCTATATATTATCTAGGCAACCGAATAATAAAAAAAAAATTCCTCTTAATATATTCTTTCAGAGAAAATATACAATGCCCTATTCTACTCTGATTTGAAGTATATACACCAACTCAGTATGCTCTCTCATATAAATTACCGAAATTCTTAATTTACGTGAATCGAAAAAAATCTAAATATTATCTAGGCACCCCAACGTTAAAAGCAAAATTGATCTTAATATAATCTGTCAGAAAAAACAAACAATGCCATATTCTACTTAGTTTTGGAGTATATACACCACCTACATATGCTCTTTCATGTAAAATACAAAAAAATTCAATATTTAGGGAAATCAAAGAAAATCTAAATATTATCTAGGCACCCAAATGTTAAAAGCAAAATTGCTCTGAATATAATGTCAGAAAAAATATACAATGCTTTTTTCTACTCTGTTTCAGAGTATATACACCAACTCAATATGCTCTCTTTTGTAAAATACTTAATTCTAATTTTATGTGAATCGAAAAAAATCTAAATAATATCTAGGCGCCCCAAAGTTAAAAGAAAATGGCTCTGAATATAGTCTGTTAGAGAAAACATAGAATGCCCTATTCTACTCTGTTTTGGAGTATATAAACCAACTCAGTATGCTCTCTCATGTAAAATACAGAAATTCTAATTTTACGTGAATCGAATAAATCTAAATATTATCTAGTCACCGAATTTTAAAAACAAACTTGCTCTGAATATAATCTCTCAGAAAAAATATACAATGCCCTATTCTACGCTGTTTTGGAGAATATACACCAACTCAGTATGCTCTCTATGTAAAATACCGAAATTCTAATTTTACGTGAATCGAAAAATAACTAAATATTATGTGGGCACCCCAATGTTAAAAGCAAAATTGCTGCGAATATAATCTGTCAGAAAAAAAATACAATTCTTTATTCTACACTATTTTGGAGTATATACAACAACTCAGAGTGCTCTCTCATGTAAAACACCGAAATTGTAATTTTACGTGAATCGAAACAAATCTAAATATTATCTAGCCATTCCAATGTTAAAAACCAAATTTCTCTGAATATAATCTGTCAGAATAAAAAGAATATGCGCTATTCTACTCTGTTTTGGAGTATTCACAAACTCCATATTCTCTCTCATGTAAAATACAGAAATTCTATATTTATGCGAAATGAAAAATATGTAAATTTTATCTAGGCACCACAATGTTAAAAGCAAAATTGCTCTGAATATAATCTATCAGAAAAAATATCCAATGCCCTTTTCTTCTCTGTTTTGTAGTATGTACACCAACCCAATATGATCTCTCATGTAAAACACAGAAATTTTAATTTTACCCGAATCGAAAAAATTTAAATATTATCTATGCTCCCCAATGTTGAAAGCAACACTGCGCTGAATATAATCTGTCAGAAAAAATATACAATGCCCTATACTACTCTGTTTTAAAGTATATACACTAACTCAATATGCTGTCATGTAAAATACCGAAATTCTAATTTTACGCAAATATAAAACAATCTAAATAATATCTAGGCGCCAGAAAGGTAAAAAAAAAATGGCTCTGTATATACTCTGTTAGAAAATATATACAATGCCTTATTCTACTCTGTTTTGGAGTATATACACCAACTCAGTATGCTCTCTATGTAAAATATCGAAATTCTAATTTTACGTAAATCGAAAAATAACTAAATATTATCTGGGCACCCCAATGTTAAAAGCAAAATTGCTGTAAATATAGTCTGTCAGAAAAAATATATAATGCTTTATTCTACACTATTTTGGAGTATATACAACAACTCAGTATGCTCTCTCATGTAAAATACCGAAATTCTAAATTTATGCGAATTGAAACAAATCTAAATATTATCTGGGCATCCCGATGTTAAAAACAAAATTGCTCTGAATATAATCTTTCAGAAAAAAAAGACTATGCGCTATTCTACTCTGTTTTGGAGTATTCACCAACTCCATATGTGCTCTCATGTAAAATACAGATATTCTACATTTACGCGAATTGAAAAAAATCTAAATTTTATCTAGGCACCCCAATGTTAAAAACAAAAATGCTCTGAATATGATCTGTCAGAAAAAATATACAATGCTGTATTCTACACTGTTTTGCAGTATATATACCAACTCAATATGCTCTCTTATCTAAAATACTGAAATTCTAATTTTACGTGAATCGAAAAAAATATAAATAATATCTAGGCTCTCCAAAGTTAAAAGAAAATGGCTCTTAATATAATCTGTTAAAAAAAATATACAATGCCTTATTCTACCCTGTTTTGCAGTATATACACCAACTCAGTATGCTCTCTCATGTAAAATACCGAACTTCTACTTTTACGTGAACTGAAAGAATTCTAAATAATATCTAGGCGCCTGAAATTTACAAAAAAATGGCCCTGAATATCGTCTGTTAAAGAAAATATACAATGCCTTATTCTACTCTGTTTTGGAGTATATAGACCAACTCAGTATGCTCTCTCATGTAAAATACAGAAATACTAATTTTATGCGAACTGAAAAAATTCTAAATAATATCTAGGCGCCCCAAATTTAAAACAAAATGGCTCTGAATATACTCTGTTAGAAAAAATATACAATACCTTATTCCATTTTGTTTTGGAGTATGTACACTAACTCAGTATCCTCTCTCATGTAAAATACAGAAATTTTAATTTTACCCAATTCGAAAAAATCTAAATATTATCTAGGCACTGCAATGTTAAAAACAAAATTGCTCTAAATATAATCTGTCAGAAAAAATATACAATGCCCTATTCTACTCTTTCCTGGAGTATAAACACCAACTCCATATGCTCTCTCATGTAAAATACAGAAATTCTATATTTAAGCAAATCTAAAATAATCTAAATATTATCTACGCACCCCAATGTTAATAGCATAATTGCTCTGAATATAATCAGTCAGAAAAAATATAGAATCCCCTTTTCTACTCAGTTTTGGAGTATATAAACCAAATCAATATGCACTCTCATGTAATATACCAAAATACTAATTTTACGTGAATCGAAAAAATTCTAAATAATATCTAGGTACGACAAAGTTAAAATAAAATGGCTCTGAATATAGTCTGTAAGAGAAAATATACAATGTTTTATTCTACTAAGTTTTGTAGTATATACACCAACGCAATATGCTCTCTCATGTAAAATACCGAATTTCTAATTTTACGTGAATTGAAAAAAATCTAAATATTATCTAGGCACCAAAATGTTAAAAGCAAAATTGCTCTGAATATAATCGGTCAGAAACAATATACAATGACTTATTCTACTCTGTTTTGAGTATATACACCAACTCAGTATGCTCTCTCATGTAAAATACAGAAATTATGATTTTACCCGAATCGAAACAAATCTAAATATTATCTAGACACCCCAATGTAAAAAACAAAATTGCTCTGAATGTAATCTCTCAGAAAAAATATATAATACCCTATTCTACTCTGTTTTGGTGTATATAAACCAAATCAATATGCACTCTCATGTAATATACCAAAATATTAATTTTACGCGAATCAAAATAAATCTAAATAATATCTCGGTACGCCAAAGTTAAAATAAAATGGCTCTGAATATAGTCTGTTAGAGAAAATATACAATGTTTTATTCTACTCTGTTTAGTAGTATATTCACCAACACAATATGCTCTCTCATGTAAAATACTGAATTTCTAATTTTACGTGAATTGAAAAAAATCTAAATATTATCTAGGCACCAAAATGTTAAAAGCAAAATTGCTCTGAATATAACCTGTCAGAAACAATATACAATGATTTATTCTACTCTGTTTTGGAGTATATACAACAAGTCAGTATGCTCTCTCATGTAAAATAAAGAAATTCTAATTTTACCCGCATCGAAAAAATCTAAATATTATCTAGGCAACCCAATGTTAAAAGCAAAATTGCTCTGAATATAATCTGTCAGAAAAAATATACAATGCCCTATTCTACTCTGTTGTTGAGTATATACACCAACTCAACGTGCTCTCTCATGTAAAATACAGAAATTCTATATTTCAGCGAATCAAAAATATCGAAATCTTATCTAGGCACCCCAATGTTAATAGCAAAATTGCTCTGAATACAATCTGTCAGAAAAAATAAACAACACCCTTTTCTACTCTGTTTTGGAGTATATACACCAAATCAATATGCTCTCTCATGTAAAATACCGAAATTCTAATTTTACGTGAATTGAAAAAAATCTAAATATTATCTAGGCACCAAAATGTTAAAAGCAAAATTGCTCTGAATATAATCGGTCAGAAACAATATACAATGACTTATTCTACTCTGTTTTGAGTATATAAACCAACTCAATATGCTCTCTCACCTAAAATACCGAAATTCTAATTTTACGTGAATCGAAAAAAATCTAAATACTATCTAGGCACCGCAATGTTAAAAACAATATTGCTCTGAATATATTCTGTCAGAAAAAATATACAATGCCCTATTCTACTTTTTTGTGGAGTATATACACCAACTCCATATCCTTTCTCATGTAAAATACAAAAATTCTACATTCAAGAGAATCGAAAAAAATCTAAATATTATCTAGGCACCCCAATGTTAAAAGCAAAACTTCTCTGAATATCATCTATAAGAAAAAATATACAATGCCCTATTCTACTCTGTTTTGGAGTATATACATCAACTCCATATTCTCTCTAACATAAAATACAAAAATTCTATATTCAAGCGAATCGAAAAAAATCTATATATTATCTAGGCACCCCAATGTTAAAAGCAAAATTGCTCTGAATATAATCTGTCAGAAAAAACATAAAATGCCCTTTTCTACTTTGATTTGGAGTATAGACACCAACTCAATATGCTCTGTCATGTAAAATCCCAAAATTCTAATTTTACGCAAATCGAAATTAAATTAAATAATATCTAGACGCCTCAAAGTTAAAAGAAAATGGCTCTACATATAGTCTGTTAGAAGAAATATACAATGCCTTATTCTTCTCTGTTTTGGAGTATTTACAACAACTCAGTATGGTATCTCATGTGAAATACCGAAATTCTAAATTTTGTGAATCCAAAAAAATCTAAATATTATCTAGGCACATCAATGTTAACAACAAAATTGCTCTGAATACAATCTGTAAGAAAAAATATACAATGCCCTATTCTACTCTGCTTTGGAGAATATACACAAACTCAGTATGCTCTCTCATGTAAAATACAAAAAATCTAATGTAACGTGAATCGAAAAAATCTAAATATTATCTAGGCACCCTAATGTTAAATACAATATTGCTCTGAATATAATCTGTCAGAAAAAATATACAATGCCCTATTCTACTCTGTTTTGCAGTATATATACCAACTCGATATTCTCTCTCATGTAAAACAAAGAAATTCTATATTTAAGTAAATCAAAAAAATCTATATATCTAGGCACCCCAATGTTAACAGCAAAATTGCTCTGAATATAATCTGTAATAAAAAATCAAACCATGCCCTTTTCTACTCTGTTTTGGAGTATATACACCAACACAGTATGCTCTCTCCTGTAAAATAGAGAAATTCTAATTTTACGTGAATCGAAAAAAATATAAATATTATCTAGGCACCCCAATGTTAAAAACAAAATTGCTCTGAATATAATATGTCAGAAGAAATATACAATGCCTTTTCTACTTTGTTTTGGAGTATTTACACCAACTCCATATGCTCTCTCATGTAAAATACAGAAATTCTATATTTAAGTAAATCGAAACAAATCTAAACATTAACTAGGCACCGCAATGGTAAAAGCAAAATTGCTCTGAATATATTCTGTCAGATAAAATATACAATGCCCTTTTCTACTCTAATATTTATTATATACACCAACGCAAAATGCTCTCTCTTGTAAAATACAGAAATTCAAATATTACCCAAATCGAAAAAATCTAAATATTATCTAGGCACCGAATGTTAAAAACAGAATTGCTCTGAATATAATCTGTCAGAAAAAATATACAATGCCCTATTCTACTCTGTTTTGAAGTACATACACCAACTCAGTATGCTCTCTCATGTAAAATACCGAAATTCTAATTTTACCTGAATCGATTAAAATCTAAATATTATCTAGGCACCCCAATGTTAAAAGCAAAATTGCTCTGAATATAATCTGTCAGAAAAAATATACAATGTCCTTTTCTACTCTGTTTTGGGGTATATATACCAACTCAATATTCTCTCCCATGTAAAATACCGAAATTCTAATTTCACGTGAATTGAAAAAAACCTAAATATTATCTAGGCACCCCAATGTTAAAAATGAAATTGCTCTAAATATAATCTGTCAGAAAAATTATACAATGCCCTATTCTACTTTGTTTTTGAGTATATACACCAACTCCATATGCTCTCTCATGTAAAATACAGCAATTCCATACTTAAGTGAATCGAAAAAAATCTAAATATTATCTAGGCACTTTAATGTTGAAAGCAAAATTGCTCTGAATATAATCTGTCAGATAAAATATACAATGCCCCTTTCTACACTGTTTTGGAGTATATACACCAACTCAATATGCTCTCTCATGTAAAATACCACAATTTTAATTTTACGTGAACCGAAAAAAATCGAAATTATATCTCGGCGCCCCAAAGTTAAAAGAAAATGGCTCTGAATATAGTCTGTTAGAAAAAATATACAATGCCTTATTCTACTCTGTTTTGGAGTATATACACCAACTCAGTGTGCTCTCTAATGTAAAATACCGAAATTCTAATTTTACTCGAATCAAAAAAAATCTAAATAATACCTGTCCTCCCCAAAGTTAAAAGAAAATGCTGCTCAATATAGTCTGTTAGAGAAAATATACACTGTCTCATTCTACTTTGTTTTGGAGTATATACACCAACTCAGTATGCTCTCTCAAGTAAAATACAGAAATTCTAATTTTGCCAGCATCGGAAAAAATCTAAATATTATCTAGGCACCCCAATGTTAAAAAATGAATTGCTCTGAATATTATCTGTCAGAAAAAATATACAATGCCTTATTCTACTCTGTTTTGGAGTATATACACCAACTCAATATGCTCTATAATGTAAAATACAGAAATTCTATATATAAGCGAGAAGAGAAAAATCTAAATATTATGTAGGCACTCCAATTTTAAAAGCAAAATTGCTCTGAATATAATCTGTCAGAAAAAATATACAATGCCCTATTCTACTCTTTCTTGGAATATATACACCGACTTCAGTATGCTCTCTTATGTAAAATATCGAAATTCTAAATTTACCAGAATCGAAAAAAATCTAAATATTATCTAGGGACACGAAGTTTAAAAGCAAAATTGCTCTGAATATAATCTGTCATAAAAAATATACAATGCCCTTTTCTACTCTGTTTTCGAGTATATACACCAATTCAATATGCTTTCTCAGGTAAAATACGGAAATTCTAATTTTACGCGAATTGAAAAAAGTCTAAATAATATCTAGGTGCCTCAAAGTTAAAAGACAATGGCTCTGAATATAGTCTGTTAGAGAAAATATACAATGCCTTATTCTACTCTGTTTTGGAGTAAATACACCAACTCAGTATGCTCTCTCATGTAAAACACAGAAATTCTAATTTCACCCGAATCGAAAAAATCTAAATATTTTCTAGGCACCCCAATGTTAAAAACAAAATTTCTCTGAATATAATCTGTCAGAAAACATATGCAATACCGTCCTTTTCTCTGTTTTGGAGTATATAAACCAACTCAACATGCTCTCTTCTGTAAAACACCGAAATTCTAATTTTACGCAAATGGAAAAAACCTAAATAATATCTACGTGCCCCAAAGTTACAAAAATGGCTCTGAATATAGTCGGTTAGATAAAATATACAATGCCTTATTCTACTCTGTTTTGGAGTATATACACCAAATCAATATGCTCTCTCATGTAAAATACCGAAATTCTATATTTACGTGAATCGAAAAAAAGCTAAATATTATCTCGGCAGAACAATTTTAAAAACAAAATTGCTCTGAATATAATCTGTCAGAAAAAATATGCAATGCCATGTTCTACTCTTTTTTGGAGTATAGAGACATACTCCATATGCTCTCTCATGTAAAATACAGAAATTTTATATTTAAGCGTATTGAAATAAATCTAAATATTATCTAGGCAGCACAATGTTAAATGCAAAGTTGCTCTGCTTATAATCTGTCACAAAAAATATACAGTGCCCTTTTGTACTTTTTATTGTAGTATATACACCAACTCAATATGCTCTCTCTTGTAAAATACCGAAATTGTAATTTTACGCGAATCAAAAAAATCTAAATAATATCTAAACGCCGGAAAGTTAAAAGATAATGACTCGGAATATAGTCTGTTAGGAAAAATATACAATGCCTTTTTCTACTCTGTTTTGGACTATATACACCAACTCAGTATGCTCTCTCATGTAAAATACCGAAATTCTAATTTTACCCGAATCGAAAAAATTTAAATATTATCTAGGCACCCCAATGTTAAAAACAAAATTTCTCTGAATATAATCTGTCAGAAAAAATATACAATGCCATATTCTACTCTGTTTTGGAGTATATACACCGAGTCAGTATGCTCTCTCATGTAAAATACTGAAATTCTAATTTTATGCGAATTGAAAAATATCTAAATATTAGTTAGGAACCCCAATGTTATAAGCAAAATTGCTCTGAATATAATCTGTCAGAAAAAATATACAATGCCCTATTCTACTCAGTTTTGGAGTATATACACCAACTCCATATGCTCTCTCATGTAAAATACAAACATTCTATATTTAACTGAATCAAAAAAAATCTAAATAATATCTAGGCACCCCAGTGTTAAAAGCAAAATTGCTCTGAATATAATCTTTCAGAAAAAATATACAATGCCCTTTTCTACTCTGTTTTGTAGTATATACACCACCTCAATATTCTATCTCATGTAAAATACCGAAATTGTAATTTTACGCGAATCAAAACAAATCTAAATAATGTCTAGGTGCCCCAAAGATTAAAGAAAATGGCTATGAATATAATCTGTTAGAAAAAATATACAATGCCTTATTGTACTCTGTTTTGGAGTATATACACCAACTCAGTATGCTCTCTCATGTAAAATACCAAAATTCTAAATTTACGTGAATCCAAAAAAATCTAAATATTATCTAGGCACCCGAATGTTAAAAGCAAAATTGCTCTGAATATAATCTGTCAGAAAAAATATAAAATGCACATTTCTACTCTGTTTTCGAGTATATACACCAATTCAATATGCTTTCTCAGGTAAAATTCGAAAATTCTAATTATACGCGAATCGAAAAAAGTCTAAATAATATCTAGGTGCCCCAAATTTAAAAGACAATGGCTCTGAATATAGTCTGTTAGAGAAAGTATACAATGCCTTATTCTACTCTGTTTTGGAGTATGTACACCAACTCAGTATGCTCTCTCATGGTAAATACAGAAATTCTAATTTCACCCGAATCGAAAAAATCTAAATATTTTCTAGGCACCCCAATGTTAAAAACAAAATTTCTCTGAATATAATCTGTCAGAAAATTTATGCAATGCCCTATTTTTATCGGTTTTGGAGTATAGAAACCAACTCAGTATGCTCTCTCATGTAAAATACTAAAATTATAATTTTACATGAATGGAAAAATATCTATATATTAGCTAGGCACCCCATGGTTATAAACAAAATCGCTCTGAATATAATCTGTCAGAAAAAATATACAATGCCCTACTCTACACTGTTTTGGAGTTTATAAACCAACTCCATATGCTCTCTCATGTAAAATACAATAATTCTATATTTGACCGAATTGAAAAAAATCTAAATAATATCTAGGCACCCCAGTGTTAAAAGCAAAATTGCTCTGAATATAATCTGTCAGAAAAAATATACAATGCCCTTTTCTACTTTTTTTTGTAGTATATACACCAACTCAATATGCTCTCTCTTGTAAAATACCGAAATTCTAATTTCACCTGAATCGAAAAAATCTAAATAATATCTAGGCACTTCAAGGTTAAAAACAAAATTGTTCTGAATATAATCTGTCGGAAAACATATGCAATGCCCTATTCTACTCTGTTTTGGAGTATATAAACCAACTCAGTATGCTCTCTCAGGTAAAATAACGAAATTCTAATTTTACATGAATGGAAAAAACCTAAATAATATCTAGGCACCCCAAAGTTAAAAGAAAATGGCTCTGACTATAATCTGTGAGAAAAAATATACAATGCCTTATTCTACTCTGTTTTGGAATATATACTCCAACTCAGTATGCTCTCTCATGTAAAATACAGAAATTGTAATTTCACCCGAATCGAAAAAATCTAAATATTATCTAGGCACCCCAATGTTAAAAACAATATTGCTCTGAATATAATCTGTCAGAAAAAATATACAATGCCCTATTCTAATTTGTCTTAAAATATATACACCAACTCCATATGCTCTCTCATGTAAAATACAGAAATTCTATATTTATGCGAATCGAAATAAATCCAAGTATTATCTAGGCACCCCAATGTTAAAAACAAAATTGCTCTGAATAATCTGTCAGAAAAAATATACAATGCCCATTTCTACTCTCTTTGGGAGTATGTACGCCAACTCAGAATGCTCTCTCCTTTAAAATACCGAAATCCTTATTATACGTGAATCGAAATAAATCTAAATATTATCTAGGCACACCAATGTGAAAAGCAAAAGTGCTCTGAATATAGCCTGTCAGAAAAAATATACAATTTCTTTTCTACTCTGTTTTGTATTATATACACCAACTCAATATGCTCTCTCCTGTAAAACAACAAAATTCTAATTTTACGTGAACCGAAAAAAATATAAATAATATCTAGGCTCTTCAAAGTTAAAATAAAATGGCTCTAAATATAGTTTGTTAGAAAAGATATACAATGCCTTATTCTACTCAGTTTTGGAGAATATAAACCAACCCAGTATGCTCTCTCATGTAAAATACCGAAATTCTAACTTTACGTGAATCGTAAAAAATCTAAATATTATCTAGGCATAGAATGTTAAAAGAAAAATTGCTCTGAACATAATCTGTCCGAAAAAATGTACAATGTTTTTTTCTACTCTGTTTTTGACTATATACACCAAGTCAATATGCTCTGTCATGTAAAATACCGAAATTCTAATTTTACGTGAATCGAAAAAATCATACTAATATCTAGGCGCCCCAAAGTGAAAAGAAAATGGATCTGAATATATTCCGTTAGAAAAAGTATACAATGGCTTATTCTACTCTGTTTTGGAGTATATACACCAGGAAAGTATGCTCTCTCATGTAAAGTACCGAAATTCTAATATTACCCGAAACGAAAAAAATCTAAATATTATCTAGGCACCCTAATGTCAAAAACAAAATTTCTCTGAATATAATTTGTCATAAAAAATATAGAATGCCTTATTCTACTCTGTTTTGGAGTATATACACCACCTACATATGCTCTCTCACGTAAAATACAAAAATTCTATATTTAAGCGAATCGAAAAAATCTAAATATTATCTAGGCACACGAATATTAAAAGCAACAGTGCTCTGAATATAATCTATCAGAACAAATATACAATGCCCTTTTCTACTCTGTTTTGTAGTATATACACCAACCCAATATGCTCTATCATGTAAAATTCAGAAATTCTAACTTTACCCGAATCAAAAAAATCTATATATTATCTAGGCACCCCAATGTTAAAAACAAAATTGCTCTGAATATAATGTGTCTGAAAAAATATACAATGCCCTATTCTACTCTCTTTTGGAGTATGTACACCAACACAGTATGCTCTCTCATGTAAAATACCGAAATTCTAAAATTATGTGAATCGAAAAAAATCTAAATATTATCTAGGCACCCCAATGTTAAAAACAAAATTGCTCTGAATATAATCTGGCAGAAAAAATATACAATGCTTTTTTCTGCTCTCTTTTGTAGTATATACACCAATTCAGTATGCTCTCTCATGTAAAATACAGAAATTCTAATTTTACCAGAATCGAAAAAATCTAAATATTATCTAGGCACCCAAATGTTAAAAACAAAATTTCTCTGAATATAATCTGTCAGAGAAAATACACAATGCCCTATTCTACTCTGTTTTGGAATACATACACCAACTCAATATGCTCTCTCCTGTAAAATACAGAAATTCTAAATTTAAGCGAATCAAAAAAATCTAAATATTATCTAGGCACCCCAATGTTAAAAACAAAATTGCTCTGAATATAATCTGTCAGAAAAAATATACAATCTTTTTTTCTACTTTGTTTTGGAGTATATGCAGCAACTCAATATGCGGTCTCATGAAAAATACCGATATTCTAATTTAACCCGTATTGAAAAAATCTAAATATTTTCTAGACAACCCAATGTTAAAAGCAGTATTGCTCTGAATATAATCTGACTGAAAAAATATAAAATGCCCCTTTCTACACTCTTTTGTAGTGTATACACCACCTCAATATGCTCTCTCACGTAAAATAGAGAAATTCGAAAATTACGTGAATCGAAAAAAATCTAAATAATATCTAGGCGCCCCAAAGTTTAAAGAAAATGGCTCTGAATATACTCTGTTAAAAAAAATACACAATGCCCTATTCTACTCTGTTTTAAAGTAGATACACCAACTCCTTATGCTCTCTCATGTAAAATGCAGAAATTCAAATTTTACCCAAATCAAAATAATCTAAATATTATCTAGGCACCCCAATGTTAAAAGCAAACTTGCTCTGAATATAATCTGTCAGAAAAAATATACAATGCCCTATTCTACTCTGTTGTGGAGTATATACACCAACTCCATATGCTCTCTCATGTAAAATACAGAAATTCTATATTTAAGCAAATCGAAAAAAATCTAAATATGATCTAGGCATCACAATGTTAAAACAAATTCGCTCTGAATATAATCTGTCAGAAAAAATATACAATGCCCTTTCTACCCTGCTTTTAGTATATACACCAATTCAATATAGTCTGTCATGTAAAATACAGAAATTCTAATTTTACCCGTATCGAAAAAATCAAAATAGTATGTAGGCACCCCAATGTCTAAAACAAAATTGCTCTGAATATAATCTGTCATAAAAAATATACAATGCCCTATTCTACTCTGTTTTCGAGAATATACACCAACTCAATATGCTCTCTCATGTAAAATACAGAAATTCCATATTTAAGCGAATCGAAGAAAATCTAAATATTATCTAGGCACCACAAGGTTAAAAGCAAAATTGATCTGAATATAATCTGTCAGAAAAAATATATAATGCCCTTTTCTACTCTATTTTGTACTATATACACCAAATCAATATGCTCTCTTATGTAAATTACAGAAATTCTAATTCTACCCGAATCGAAAATATCTAAATATTGCGTAGGCACACCAATGTTAAAAACAAAACTGCTCTGAATTTAATTTCTCAGAAAAAATAAACAATGTTCTATTCTACTCTGTTTCGGAGTATATACACCAACTCAGTATGCTCTGTCATGTAAAATACGGAAATTCTAATTTTACGTGGATCGAACAAAATCTAAATATTACCTATGCACCCCAATGTTAAAAGTAAAATGGCTCTGAATATAATCTGTCAGAAAAAATATACAATGCCCGATTCTACTCTGTTTTGGAGTATATACACCAACTTTATATGCTCTCTCATATAAAATACCGAAATTCTAATTTTATGCGAATCGAAAAAAATCTAAATAATATCTAGGCACCTCAAAGTTCAAAGAAAATGGCTCTAAATATAGTCTGTTAGAAAAAATATACAATACCTTATTCTAATCTGTTTTGGAGTATATACACCAACTCAGGATGCTCTCTCATGTAAAATTGAGAAATTTTAATTTTACCCGATTCGAAAAAATCTAAATATTATCTAGGCAACACTATGTTAAGAACAAAATTGCTCTGAATATAATCTGTCAGAAAAAATATACAATGCCCCATTCTACTCTCTTTTGGAGTATATACAACAACTCTATATGCTCTCTCATGTAAAATACAGACATTCTATATTTAAGCGAATTGAAAGAATTCTAAATATTATCTATGCACCCCATGTTAAAAACAAAATTGCTCTTAATATAATCTGTCAGAGAAAATATACGATACCCTATTCTACTCTGTATCGGGGTATATACACCAACTTCATATGGTCTCACATGTAAAATACAGAAATTCTGTGTTTAAGCGAATCGAAAAATATCTAAATAATATCTAGGCACTCCAATGTTAGAAGCAAAATTGCTTTGAATAAAATCTGTCAGAGAAAATACACAATGCCATTTTCTACTCTGTTTTGTATTATATAAACCAACTCAATATGCTCTTTCATGTAAAATACAGAAACTCTAATTTTACCCGAATCGAAAATATCTAAATATTATGTAGGCACGCCAATGTTAAAAACGAAACTGCTCTGAATATAATCTGTCAGAAAAAATATACAATGCCCTATTCTACTCTGTTTTGGAGTATATAAAATAACTCAGTATGCTCTCTCATGTAAAATACCGAAATTCTAATTTTACGTGAATCGAAAAAAATCTAAATATTATCTAGGCACCCCAATGTTAAAAACAATATTGCTCTGAATATAATCCGTCAGAAAAACTATACAATGCTTTATTCTACTCTGTTTTTGAGTATATACACCAACTCCATATGCTCTCTCATGTAAAATACAGAAATTCTACTTTTAGGCGAATCGAAAAAAATCTAGATATTATCTAGGCACCTCAATGTTAAAAGCAAAATTTCTCTGAATATAATCTGTCAGAAAAAATATACAAAGCCCTATTCTACTCTGTTTTGGAGTATATACACCAACTCCATATGCTCTCTCATGTAAAATACAGAAATTCTATATTTAAGGAAAACAAAAAATATCTAAATATTATCTAGGCACCTCAATGTTAAAAGCAAAATTTCTCTGAATATAATCTGTCATAAAAAATATACAATGCCCTTTTCTACTCTGTTTTTAGTATATACACCATCTCAATATGCTCTCTCATGTAAAATACAGAAATTCTAATTTTAGCCAAATCGAAAAAATCTAAATATTATGTAGGCACCCCAATGTTAAAAACAAAATTGCTCTAAATATAATCTCTCAGAAAAAATATACAATGCCCTATTCTACTCTTTTTTGGAGTATATACAGAAACTCCATATGCTCTCTCATTTAAAATACAGAAATTCAATATTAAAGGGAATAGAAAAAAATCTAAATATTATCCTGGCACCCCAATGTTAAAAGCCAAATTTCTCTGAATATAATGTGTCAGAAAAAATATACACTGCGATTTTGTACTCTATTATGTTGTATATACACCAACACAGTATGCTCTGTCATGTAAAATACAAAAATTCTCATTTTACCCGAATCGAAAAAATCTAAATATTATTTAGGCAACCCAATGTTAAAAACAAAATGTCTCTGAATATAATATGTCAGAAAAAAATATACAATGCAATATTCTACTCTGTTTTAAAGTATATACACGAACTCCATATGCTCTATCATGTTAAATACAGAAATTCTATATTTAAGCGAATCGAAAACAATTTAAATATTATCTAAGCACACCAATGTTAAAAACAAAATTGCTCTGAATATAATCTGTGAGAAAAAATATACAATGCCCAATTCTAATCTGTTTTGGAGTATATACACCAACCCAGGATGCTCTCTCATGTAAAATTGAGAAATTCTAATTTTACACGAATTGAAAAAATCTAACTATTATCTAGGCAACACAATGTTAAGAACAAAATTTCTCTGAATATAATCTGTCACAAAAAATATACAATGCCCCACTCTACTCTTTTTTGGAGTATATACAACAACTCAATATGCTCTCTCATGTAAAATACAGAAATTGTATATTTAAGCGAATTGAAAAAAATCTAAATATTATCTATGCACCCCATGTTAAAAAAAATTGCTCTGGATATAATCTGTCAGAGAAAATATACGATTCCCTATTCTACTTTGTTTTGGGGTATATACACCAACTTCATATGGTCTCACATGCAAAATACAGAAATTCTATATTTAAGCGAATCGAAAAATATCTAAATATTATCTAGGCCTTCCAATGTTAAAAGCAAAATTGCTCTGAATAAAATCTGTCAGAGAAAATACACAATGCCATTTTCTACTCTGTTTTCTATTATATAAACCAACTCAATATGCTCTCTCATGTAAAATACAGAAACTCTAATTTTACCCGAATCGAAAAAATCTAAATATTATGTAGGCACGCCAATGTTAAAAACAAAACTGCTCTGAATATAATCTGTCAGAAAAAATATACAATGCCCTATTCTACTCTGTTTTGGAGTATATACACCAACTAAGTGTGCTCTCTCATGTAAAATACCGAAATTCTAATTTTACGTCAATCGAAAAAAATCTAAATATTATCTAGGCACCCCAATGTTAATAACAATATTGCTCTGAATATAATCCGTCAGAAAAACTATACAATGCCCTATTCTACTCTGTTTTTGAGTATATACACCAACTCCATATGCTCTCTCATGTAAAATACAGATATTCTTCATTTAAGCAAGTCGAAAAAAATATAGATATTATCTAGGCACCTCAATGTTAAAAGCAAAATTTCTCTGAATATAATCTGTCAGAAAAAATATACAAAGCCCTATTCTACTCTGTTTTGGAGTATATACACCAACTCCATAGGCTCTCTCATGTAAAATACAGAAATTCTATATTTAAAGAAAACAAAAAATATCTAAATATTATCTAGGCACCTCAATGTTAAAAGCAAAATTTCTCTGAATATAATCTGTCAGAAAAAATATACAATGCCCTTTTCTACTCTGTTTCGGAGTATATACACAAACTCCATATGCTCTCTCATATAAAATAGAGAAACTCTAATTTTACCCGAAACGAAAAAATCTAAATATTATGTAGGCACCCCAATGTTAAAATCAAAATTGCTCTGAATATAATTTGTCAGATAAAATATACAATGCCCTATTCTACTCTGTTTTTGAGTCTGTACACCAACTCAGTATGCTCTCTCATGTAAAATACCGTAACTCAAATTTTACGTGAATCGAAAAAAATCTAAATATTATCTAGGAACCCCAATGTTAAAAGCAAAATTGCTCTGAATATAATCTGTCAGAAAAAATATACAGTGTCCTTTTCTACTCTGTTTTGGAGTATATACACGAACTCCATAGGCTCTCTCATGTAAAATACAGAAATACTAATTTTACGCGAATAGAGAAAAATCTAAATAATATGTAGGCGCCACAAAGTTAAAAGAAAACGACTCTTCATATAATCTGTCAGAGAAAATATACACTGCCTTATTCTACTCTGTTTTGGAGTATATACAACAACTCAGTATGCTCTCTTATGTAAAATACAGAAATTAAAATTTTACCCAAATCGAAAAAATCTAAATATTATTTAGTCAACCCAATGTTAAAAACAAAATTGCTCTGAATATAATCAGTCAGAAAAAATATAGAATATCCTATTCTACTCTGTTGTGGAGTATAAAAACCGACTCCATATGTTCTCTCATCTAAAATACAGAATTTCTATATTAAAGTGAATCGAAAAATATCTAAATATTACCTAGGCACCCCAATGTTAAAAGCAAAATTGCTCTGAATATAATATGTCAGAAAAAATACACAATGCCATTTTCTACTGTGTTTTGTAGTATATACACAAACTCAATATGCTCTGATATGTAAAATACAAAAATTCAAATTTTATCCGAATCGAAATAATCTAAATATTTTGTAGGCACGTCGATGTTAAAAACAAAATTTCCATGAATATAATCTTTCAGAAAAAATATACAATGCCCTATTCTACTCTGTTTTGGAGTATATACACCAACTCAGAATGCTCTCTCATGTAAAATACCGAAATTCTAATTTTACCCGAATCGAAAAAATCAAAATATTATGTAGGCAACGGAATGTTACAAACAAAATGGCTCTGAATATAATCTGTCAGAAGAAATATACAATGCCCTATTCTACTTTTTTTTTTAGTATATACACCAACTCAATATCCTCTGTCATGTAAAATACAGAAATTCAAATTTTACCCGAATCGAAAAAATCAAAATATTATCTAGGCACCGCAATGTTAAAAAAAAAATTGCTCTCAATATAATCTGTCAGAAAAAATAGACAATGCCCTATTCTACTCTCTCTTGGAGTATAAACACCGACTCCATATGCTCTCTCATGTAAAATAGAGAAATTCTAAATTTAAGCGAACCTAAAAAAATCTAAATATTATCTAGGCACCCCAATGTTAAAAGCAAAATTGCTCTGAATATAATCAGTCAGAAAAAATATAGAATCTTCTTTTCTACTCTGTTTTGGAGTATATACACCAAATCAATATGCACTCTCATGTAATATACCAAAATACTAATTTTACGTGAATTGAAAAAAATCTAAATAATATGAAGGTACGCCAAAGTTAAGATAAAATGGCTCTGAATATAGTCTGTTAGAGAAAATATACAATGTTTTATTCTACTCTGTTTTGTAGTATATACACCAACACAATGTGCTCTCTCATGTAAAATACCGATTTTCTAATTTTACGTGAATTGAAAAAAATCTAAATATTATCTAGGCACCAAAATGTTAAAAGCAAAATTGCTCTGAATATAATCTGTCAGAAACAATATACAATGACTTATTCTACTCTGTTTTGGAGTATATACACCAACTCAGTATGCTCTCTCATGTAAAAAAAAGAAATTATAATTTTACCTGAATCGAAAAAAATCTAAATATTATCTAGGCACCCCAGTGTAAAAAACAAAATTGCTCTGAATGTAATCTCTCAGAAAAAATATACAGTACCCTATTCTACTCTGTTTTGGAGTATATACAAAAACTCCATATGCTCTTTCATGTAAAATACAGAAATTTTACATTTAAGTCAATCGAAAAAAATCTAAATATTATCTAGGCACCAAAATGTTAAAAGAAAAATTTCTCTGAATATAAACTGTCAGAAACAATATACAATGATTTAATCTACTTTGTTTTGGAGTATATACACCAACTCAGTGTGCTCTCTCATGTAAAATAAAGAAATTCTAATTTTACCCGCATCGAAAAAATCTAAATATTATGTAGGCACCCAAATGTTAAAAACAAAATTGCTCTGAATATAAACTGTCAGAAAAAATATACAATGCCCTATTCTACTCTTTATTGGAGTATATACACCAACTCATTAAGCTCTCTCATGTAAAATACAGAAATTCTATATTTAAGCGAATCGAAAAAAATCTAAATATTATCAAGGCACCCCAATGTTAAAAACAAAATTGCTCTGAATATAATCTGTCCGAAAAAATATACAATGCCCTATTCTACTCTATTTTGGAGTATATATACCAACGCAGTATGCTCTCTCATATAAAATATAGAAATTCTAATTTTATGCAAATTGAAAATAATCTAAATAATATCTAGTCGCTTCAAAGTTGAAAGAAAATGGCTCTGAAAATAGTCTGTCAGAAAGAATATATAATTCCTTATTCTACTCTGTTTTGGAGTATATACACCAACTCCGTATGCTCCCTCATATAAAATACCAAAATTCTAATTTTATGTGAATCGAAAAAAATCTAAGTATTATCTAGGCACACGAATGTTTAAAGCAAATTTTCTCTGAATACAATCTGTCAGAAAAAATATACAATGCGATTTTCTGTTCTTTTTTGTAGTATATACACCAACTCAATATGCTCTCTCATGTAAAATACCGAAATTCTAATTTTATGTGAACCGAAAAAAATCGAAATTATATCTCGGCCCCCCAAAGTTAAAAGAAAATGGCTCTGAATATAGTCTGTTAGAAAAAATATAAAATACCTTATTCTATTCTGTTTTGGAGTATATACACCAACTCAGTATGCTCTCTCATGTAAAATACCGAAATTCTAATTTTACGTGAATTGAAAAAAATTTAATAATACCTATCCTCCCCAAAGTTAAAAGAAAACGCTTCTCATTATAGTCTGTTAGAGAAAATATACACTGTCTCATTCTACTCTGTTTTGGAGTATATACACCAACTCAGTATGCTCTCTCACGTAAAATACAGGAATTCTAATTTTGCAAGCATCGGAAAAAATCTAAATATTATCTAGGCACCCCAATGTTCAAAACAAAATTTCTTTGAATATAATATGTCAGAAAAAATATACAATGCCCTATTCTTCTTTGTTTTGGAGTATATAAACCAACTCAATATGCTCTCTCACGTAAAATACAGAAATTCTAATTTTACGTGAATCAAAATAAATCTAAATATTATCTAGGCACCCCACTGTTAAAAACAAAATTGCTCTGAATATATTCTGTAAGAAAAAATATACAATGCCCTATTCTGCTGTGTTTTAAAGTATATACACCAACTCCATATCCTCTCTCATGTAAAATACAGAAATTCTACATTTAAGAGAATCGAAAAAAATCTATATATTATCTAGGCACCCCAATGTTAAAAGCAAAATTTCTCTGAATTTAGAATGTCATGAAAAATATACAATGCCCATTTCTACTCTGTTCTGGAGTATATACACCAACTCAATATGCTCTGTCATGTAAAATACCGAAATTTTAGTTTTACGCCAATCGAAAAAAATCTAAAAAGAATCTAGGCGCCCCAAAGTTAAAAGAAGATGGCTCTGAATATAGTCTGTTAGAAAAAATATACAATGCCTATTTCTACTCTGTTTTTGAGTATATACACCACCTCAGTATGCTCTCATGTAAAATACCGAAATTCTAATTTTATGTGAATCGAAAATAATCCAAATATTATCTAGGCACCGCAATGTTAAAAGCAACATTGCTCTGAATATACTCTGTCAAAACAAATACACAATCCCCTTTTCTACTTTGTTTTATAGTATATACACCAACTGAATATTCTCTGTCATGTAAAGTACCGAAATTCAAATTTTATGCGAATCGAAAAATATCTAAATAATACCTAGGCGCCCCAAAGTTAAAAGAAAATGGCTCTGAATATAGTCATTTAGAAAAAATATACAATGTCTTATTCTACTCTGTTTTGAAGTATATAAACCAACTCAGTATGCTCTCTCATTTAAAATACCGAAATTCTAATTTTGCCAGCATCGGAAAAAATCGAAATATTATCTAGGCACCCCAATGTTAAAAACAGAATTGCTCTGAATATAATCTGTCAGAATAAATATACAATGCCGGATTCTACTCTGTTTTGGAGTATATACACCAACTCCATATGCTCTGTCATTTAAAATACAGCAATTCTATACTTAAGGGAATCGAAAAAAATCTAAATATTATCTAGGCACCTTAATGTTGAAAGCAAAATTGCTCTGAATATAGTCTGTCAGAAAAAATATACAACGCCATTTTCTACTCTGTTTTGGAGTATAAACACCAACTCAGTATGCGCTCTCATGTAAAATACGGAAGTTCCAAATTTACACGAATCGAAAAAAATCTCAATAATATCTAGCTGCCCCAATGTTAAAAGAAAATGACTCTTAAGATAGTCTGTTAAAAAAAATATACAATGCCCTATTCTACTCTTTTTTGGAGTATATACACGAACTCAGTATGCTCTCTCATGTAAAATACCGAAATTCTAATTTTACACGTATCGAAAAAAATCTAAATAATATCTAGGCGCCCGAATGGTAAAGAAAATGGCTCTGAATATAGTCTGTTAAAACAAATACACAATGCCTTATTCTACTCTATTTTAGAGTATATACACAAACTCAGTATGTTCTCTCATGTAAAATAAAGAAATTCTAATTTTATGAGAATCGAAAAATATATAAATAATATCTAGGCGCCCCAAAGTTAAATGAAAATGGCTCTGAATATTGTCTGTTAGGGAAAATACACAATGCCTCATTCTACTCTGCTTTGGAGAATATACACCAGTATGCTCTCTCATGTAAAATGCAGGAATTCTAATTTTACCCGAATCGAAAAAACCTAAATATTATCTAGGCACCCCAATGTTAAAAACAAAATTGCTCTGAATATAATCTGTCAGAAAAAAATATACAATGCCCTATACTACTCTGTTGTGGAGTATATACAACAACTCTATATGCTCTCTCATGTAAAATACTGAATTTCTATGTTTAAGTGAATCAAAAAAATCTAAATGTTATCTAGGCACCCCAATGTTAAAGCAAAATTGCTCTGGATATAATCTGTCAGAAAAAATATACAATGACCTTTTCTACTCTGTTTTGTAGTATATACACCAACTAAATTTGCTCTGTCACGTAAAATACAGAAATTCTCATATTTCGTGAATCAATAAAAATCTAAATAATATCTAGACATTCCAAAGTTAAAAGAAAATGGCTCTAAATCTTGTATGTTAAAAAAAAAATTACAATGCCTTATTCTACTCTGTTTTGGAGTATATACACCAGTATGCTCTCTCATGTAAAATACAGAAATTCTAATTTTACCCGAATCGAAAAAATTTAAATATTATCTACGCACCCCAGTGTTCACAACAAAATTGCTCTGAATATAATCTGTCATAAAAAATATACAATGCTTTATTGTACTCTCTTTTAGAATATATACACCAAATCCATATGCTCTCTAATGTATAATAGAGAATTTCTATATTTAAGCGAATCAAAAAAAAACTAAATATTATCTAAGCACCCCAAAGGTAAAAGGAAAATTTCTCTGAATATAGTCTGTCAGAAAAAATATACAATGACCTTTTTATTCTGTTTTGAAGTATATACTCCAACTCAATATTCTCTCTTATGTAAAATACCGAAATTCTAATTTTATGCAAATCGAATAAAATCTAAGTAATATATTGGCGCCCCAAAGTTAAAAGAAAATGGCTCTGAATATATTCTGTTAGAGAAAATATACAATGCCTTATTCTACTCTGTTTTGGAGTATACACACCAGCACAGTGTGCTCTCTCATGTAAAATACAGATATTCTAATTTTACCCGAATCGAAAAAATCTAAATATTATCTAGGCACATTAATGTTGAAAGCAAAATTGCTCTGAATATAATCCGTCAGAAAAAATATAGATGCCCTTTTCTACTCTGTTTTGTAGTATATACACCATCTCAATATGCTCTCTCATGTAAAATATAGAAATTCTAATTTTATGCAAACTGAAAGAAATCTAAATAACATCTAGTCGCTTCAAAGATAAAAGAAAATGGCTCTGAATATAGTCTGTCAGAAAAAATATACAACGCCTTATTCTAATCTGTTTTTGAGTATATACACCAACGCAGTATGCTCCCTCATGTAAAATACCGAAATTCTAAGTTTTACGTGTATCAAAAAAAATCTAAATATTATCTAGGCACCCCAATGTTAAAAGCAAAACTGCTCTGAATATAATCTGTCAGAAAAAATATACAATGCCCTTCTCTACTGTGTTTCGGTGTATATACACCAACTCAATATGCTCTCACATGTAAAATACAGAAATTCTAATTTTACGTGAATCGAAATAAATTAAAATAATATCTCGGCACCCCAAAGTTAAAAAAAAATGGCTCTGAACATAGTCTGTTAGAGAAAATATACAATGCCTTATTCTACTCTGTTATGGAGTATATACACCAACTCAGTGTGCTCTATCTGTAAAATACCGAAATTGTAATTTTACCCGAAGTGAAAAAATCTAAATATAATCTAGGAACCCCAATGTTAAAAACAAAATTGCTCTGAATATAATCTGTCCAAAAAATATACAATGCCCATTTTTTCTCTGTTTTGGAGTATATACACCAACTCCATATGCTCTCTCATTTAAAATCCAGATATTCTATACTTAAGCGAATCGAAAAAAATCTGAATATTATCTAGGCACATTAATGTTGAAAGCAAAATTGCTCTGAATATAATCTGTCAGAAAAAATATACAATGCCCTTCTCTACTCTGTTTCAGTGTATATACACCAACTCAATATGCTCTCACATGTAAAATACATAAATTCTAATTTTACGTTAATCAAAAAAAATTAAAATAATATCTCGGCGCCCCAAACTTAAAAAAAAATGGCTCTGAATATAGTCTGTTAGAAAAAATATACAATGCCTTATTCTACTCTGTTTTGGAGTATATACACCAACTCAGTATGCTCTCTCATGTAAAATAAAGAAATTCTAATTTTATGTGAATCGAAAAAAATCTAAATATTATCCTGGCACCCCAATGTTAAAAATAAAATTCTCGGAATATAAACTCTCAGATAAAATATACTATGCGCTATTCTACTCCTTTTTTGTGTATATACACCAACTCCATAGGCTCTCTCATATAAAATACAGAAATTCTATATTTAAGTGAATCGAAAAAATCTAAATATTATCTAGGCACCCAAATGTTAAAAACAAAATTGCTCTGAATATAATCTGTCAGAAAAAATATACAATGCTTTTTTCTACTCTGTTTTGGAGTATATACACGAACTCAGTATGCTCTCTCTTGTAAAATACCGTAATTTTAATTTTACGTGAATCGAAAAAACTCTAAATAGTATCTAGGCACCCCAATGTTTAAAGCAAATTTCTCTGAATATAATCTGACTGAAAAAATATACAGTGTCCTTGTCTACTCTGTTTTTGAGTGTATACACTAACTCAATATGCTCTCTCATGTAAAATACCGAAATTCTAATTTTATGCAAATCGAAAAAAATCTAAATAATATCTAGGCACCACAATGATGAAAACGAAATTGCTCTGAATATAATCTGTAAGAGAAAATATACAATGCTTTATTCTACTCTGTTTTGGGGTATATAGAACAACTTTATATGCTCTCTCATATAAAATACAGAAATTCCATATTTAAGCAAATCGAAAAAAATCTAAATATTATGTAGGCACCCTAATGTCGAAAGCAAAATTGCTCTGAATATAATCAATCATTAAAAATATACAATGCCCTATTCTACTCTGTTTTAGAATATGTACACAAACTCAATATGCTCTCTCTCATGTAAAATACCGAAATTCTAATTTTATGTGAATCAAAAAAAAACCTGAAAAATATCCAGGCGCCCCAAAGCTAAAAGAAAATGGGTCTGAATATAGTCTGTTAGGAAAAATATACAATGCCTTATTTTACTCTGTTTTGGAGTATATACACCAGTTCAGTATGCTCTCTCATGTAAAATACAAAAATTCTATATTTAAGCGAATCGAAAAAAATCTAAATATTATCTAGGCACCCCAATGTTAAAAGCAAAATTGCTCTGAATATAGTCTTTCAGAAAAAATATACAATGCTATTTTCTACTTTGTTTTGTAGTATATACATCAACTCAATATGCTCTCTCATGTAAAATACAGAAATTCGAGTTTTACCCGAATCGAAAAAATCTAAATATAATCTAGGCACCCCTATGTGAAAAACAAAATTGCGGTGAATATATTCTGTCAGAAATAATATAAAATGCCCTTTTCTACTCTGTTTTGGAGTATATACACGAACTACATACGGTCTCTAATGTAAAATACAGAAATTCTTTATTTAAGCGAATCGAAAAAAATCTAAATATTATCAAGGCACGCCAATGTTAAAAGCAAAATTACTCTGAATATAATCTGTCAAAAAAATATACAATGCTTTTTTCTACTCTGTTTTGCAGTAAATACACCAACTCAATATGCTCTCTCATGTAAAATACCGAAATTCTAATTTTACGCAAATCGAAATAAATCTAAATAATATCTAGGCACCCCAAAGTTAAAAGAAAATGGCTCTGAATATAGTCAGTTAGAAAAAATATAGAATGCTTTATTCTACTCTATTTTGGGGTATATACACCAACTCAGTATGCTCTCTCATGTAAAATACCGAATTTCAAACTTACCCTAATCGAAAAAATCTAAATATTATTTAGGCACCCGAATGTTAAAAGCAAAATTGCTCTGAATATAATGTCAGAAAAAATATACAATGCCCTTTTCTACTCTGTTATCAAGTATATACACCAACTCAATATGCTCTCTCAGGTAAAATACGAGAATTCTAATTTTACGCGAATCGAAAAAAGTCTAAATAATATCTACATGCCCCAAATTTAAAAGTCAATGGCTCTGAATATAGTCTGTTAGAGAAAATATACAATGCCTTATTCTAGTCTGTGTTGGAGTATATACACCAACTCAGTATGCTGTCTCATATAAAATACAGAAATTTTAATTTCACCCGAATCGAAAAAATCTAATTATCTAGGCACCCCAATGTTAAAAACAAAATTTCTCTGAATATAATATGTCAGAAAACATACGCAATGCCCTATTTCACTCTGTTTTGGAGTATATAAACCAACTCAGTATGCTCTCTCATGTAAAATACCGAAATTCTAATTTTACGTAAATCAAAATAAATCTAAATATTATATAGGCAACCGAATATTAAAAGCACAATTGATCTGAATACAATGTGTCAAAAAAAATATGCAATGATTTTTTCTACTCTGTTTTGGAGTATATACACCAACTCAATATGCTCTCTCATGTAGAATACCGAAATACTAATTTCACGAGAATCGAAAAAAATCTAAATAATATCTATGTGCCCCAAAGTTCAAAGAAAATGTCTCTGAATATAGTCTGTTAGAAAAAATATAGAAGGCCTTATTCTACTCTGTTTTGGAGTATATATACAAACTCAATATGCTCTCTCCTCTAAAATAGAAAAATTCTAAATTTGCGTGAATCTGAAAAAATCTAAATATTATCTAGACACCCCAAAGTTAAAATCAAAATTGCACTGAATATAATCTGTCAGAAAAAATATACAATGCCTTATTCTACTCTGTTTTGGAGTATATACACCAACTCTATATGCTCTATAATGTAAAATACAGAAATTCTATATGTAAGCGAGGAGAGAAAAATCTAAATATTATCTAGGCACTCCAATTTTAAAAGCAAAATTGCTCTGAATATAATCTGTCAGAAAAAATATACAATGCCCTATTCTACTCTGTTTTGTAATATATAAACCAACTCAGTATGCTCTCATGTAAAATACCGAAATTCTAAATTTACCCGAATCGAAAAAAATCTAAATATTATCTAGGCACCCCAAAGTTAAAAGAAAATGGCTCTGAATATAGTAAGTTAGAAAAAATATAGAATGCTTTATTCTACTCTATTTTTGGGTATATACACCAACTCAGTATGCTCTCTCATGTAAAATACCGAATTTCTAACTTACCCTAATCGAAAAAATCTAAATATTATTTAGGCACCCGAATGTTAAAAGCAAAATTGCTCTGAATATAATCTGTCAGAAAAAATATACAATGCCCTTTTCTACTCTGTTATCAAGTATATACACCAACTCAATATGCTCTCTCAGGTAAAATACGGGAATTCTAATTTTACACAAATCGAAAAAAGTCTAAATAATATCTACATGCCCCAAATTTAAAAGTCAATGGCTCTGAATATAGTCTGTTAGAGAAAATATACATTGCCTTATTCTACTCTGTGTTGGAGTATATACACCAACTCAGTATGCTGTCTTATATAAAATACAGAAATTTTAAATTCACCCGAATCGAAAAATCTAATTATCTAGGCACCCCAATGTTAAAAACAAAATTTCTCTAAATATAATCTGTCAGAAAACATACGCAATGCCCTATTTCACTCTGTTTTGGAGTATATAAACCAACTCAGTATGCTCTCTCATGTAAAATACCGAAATTCTAATTTTACGTGAATCAAAATAAATCTAAATATTATATAGGCAACCGAATATTAAAAGCACAATTGCTCTGAATACAATGTGTCAGAAAAAATATACAATGACCTTTTCTACTCTGTTTTGGAGTATATACACCAACTCAATATGCTGTCTCATGTAAAATACCGAAATTCTAATTTCACGAGAATCGAAAAAAATCTAAATAATATCTATGCGCCCCAAAGTTCAAAGAAAATGTCTCTGAATATAGTCTGTTAGAAAAAATATAGAAGGCCTTATTCTACTCTGTTTTGGAGTATATATACAAACTCAATATGCTCTCTCCTCTAAAATAGAAAAATTCTAAATTTGCGTGAATCTGAAAAAATCTAAATATTATCTAGACACCCCAAAGTTAAAATCAAAATTGCACTGAATATAATCTGTCAAAAAAATATACAATGCCTTATTCTACTCTGTTTTGGAGTATATACACCAACTCTATATGCTCTATAATGTAAAATACAGAAATTCTATAAGTAAGCGAGGAGAGAAAAATCTAAATATTATCTAGGCACTCCAATTTTAAAAGCAAAATTGCTCTGAATATAATCTGTCGGAAAAAATATACAATGCCCTTTTCTACTCTGTTTTGGAGTATATACACCAACTCAATATGCTCTCTCATGTAAAATACCGAAATTCTAAATTTACGTGAATCGAAAAAAATCTAAATAGTATTTCGGCACCCTAATCTTAAAAAGAAAATTGCTCTGAATATAATCTGTCAGAAAAAATATACAATGCCTTTTTCTACTTTGTTTTGGAGTATATACACTAACTCAATATGCTCTCTCATGTAAAATACAGAAATTCTAAATTCACTCAAATTGAAAAAAATCTAAATATTAATTTGGCATCCCATTGTTAAAAGAAAATGGTTCTGAATATAGTCTGTAAAAAAAAATATACAATGCCTTATTCTTCTGTGTTTTGAAGTATATACACCAACTCCATGTGCTCTCTCTAGTAAAATACAGAAATTCTATATTTAAGCATATCGAAATAATTCCAGATATTATCTAGGCACCCCAATGTAAAAAGCAAAATTGCTCTTAATATAATCTGTCAGATAAAATATACAATGCCCTTTACTTCTCTGTTTTGTAGTATATACGCCAACTAATTATGCTCTCTCATGTAAAATACAGAAATTCTAATTCTACCCAAATAGAAAAAATCTAAATATTATCTAGGCACCCCAGTGTTAAAAAAATTGCTCTGAATATAATCTGTCAGAAAAAATATACAATGCCTTATTCTACTCCGTTTTGGAGTATAGACACCAAGTCAGTTTGCTCTCTCATGTAAAATACTGAAATTCTAATTTTACGCGAATCGAAAAATATCTAAATATTAGCTAGGCACCCCAATGTTATAAACAAAATTGCTCTGAATATAATCTGTCAGAAAAAATATACAATGCCCTATTCTACTCTGTTTTGGAGTATAGACACCAAGTCAGTATGCTCTCTCATGTAAAATACTGAAATTCTATATTAGACCGAATCGAAAAGAATCTAAATAATATCTCGGCACCCCAATGTTAAAAGCAAGATTGCTCTGAATATAATCTGTCAGAAAAAATAGACAATGCCCTTTATTACTCGGTTTTGTAGTATATACACTACCTCAGTGTGCTATCTCATTTAAAATACCGAAATTCTAATTTTACGCGAATCGAAAAAAATCCAAATAATATCTAGGCGCCCCAATGTTAAAAGAAAATGGCTATGAATATACTCTGTTAGAAAATGTACACAATGCCTTATTCTACTCTTTTTTGAAGTATATACACCAACTCAGTATGCTCTCTTCTATAGAATACCAAAATTCTAAATTTACGTGATTGTAAAAAAATCTAAATATTATCTAGGCACCCAAATGTTAAAAGCAAAATTGCGCTGAATATAATCTGTCTGAAAAAATATACAATGCCCTTTGCTACTCTGTTTTCCAGTATATACACCAACTCCATATGCTTCCTCATGTAAAATACTGAAATTCTAATTTAACATGAATCGAAAAAAGTCTAAATAATATCTAGGCACCCGAAATTTAAAAGAAAATGGCTCTGAATATAGTCTGTTATAGAAAATATATAATGCCTTATTCTACTGTGTTTTGGAGTATATACACCAACTCAGTATGCTCTCTCATGTAAAATACAGAAATTCTATTTTCAGCAGAATGGAAAAAATCTAAATAATATGTAGGCACCCCAATGTTAAAAACAAAATTGCTCTGAATATAGTCTGTCAGAAAACATATGCAATGCCCTATTCTACTCTGTTTTGGAGTATATAAACCAACTCAGTAGGCTCTCTCAGGTAAAACACCGAAATTCTAAATTTACGTGAACCGAAATAAATTTAAATATTATCTAGGAACCAGAATGTCAAAAGGAAAATGGCTCAGAATACAATGTGTAAAAAAAAATATACAATGACCTATTCTACACTTTTTTGGATTATACACACCAACTCAATATGCTCTCTCATGTAAAATACCGAAATTCAAATTTTACGCAAATGGAAAAAACCTAACTAATATCGAGGCGCCACAAAGTTAAAAAAAATGGCTCTGAATATAGTCTGTTAGAAAAAATATACAATGCCTTATTCTACTCTGTTTTGGAGTATATACACCAACTCACTATGCTCTCTCATGTAAAATACCGAAATTCTAATTTTACCCAAGTTGAAAAAACCTAAATATTATCTAGGCACCCCAATGTTAAAAACAAAATGGCTCTGAATATAATCTGTCAGAAAAAATATACAATGCCCTATTCTATTCTGTTTTGGAGTATATACACCAACTCAGTATGCTCTCTCATGTAAAATACCAAAATTCTATATTTAAGCGAATCGAAAAAAATCTAAATATTATCTAGGCACCCGAATGTTAAAAACAAAATTGCTCTGAATGTAGTCTGTCAGAAAAAAATATACAATACCCTATTCGACTCTGTTTTGGAGTATATACACCAACTCCATATGCTCTCTCATTTAAAATACAGAAATTCTAATTTTACCTGAATCGAAAAAATCTAAATATTATCTAGGCACCCAAATGTTAAAAACAAAATTGCTCTGAATATAATCTCTCATAAAAAATATACAATGCCTTATTCTACTCTGTTTTGGAGTATATACACCAAGTCAGTATGCTCTCTCATGTAAAATACTGAAATTCTAATTTTACGCGAATTGTAAAATATCTAAATATTAGCTAGGCACCCCAATGTTATAAACAAAATTGCTCTGAATATAATCTGTCCGAAAAAATAGACAATGCCCTTCTCTACTCTGTTTTGTAGTATATACACTACCTCAGTATGCTATCTCATGTAAAATACCGAAATTCTAATTTTACTCAAATTGAAAGAAATCCAAATAATATTTAGGTGCCCCAAAGCTAAAAGACAATGGCTATGAATATACTCTGTTAGAAAAAATATACAATGCCTTATTCTACTCTGTTTTGGAGTATATACACCAACTCAGTATGCTCTCTTATATAGAATACCGAAATTCTAAATTTATTTGATTGGAAAAAAATGTAAATATTATCTAGACACCCGAATGTTAAAAGCAAAATTGCTCTAAATATAATCGGTCAGAAAAAATATACAAGGCTCTTTTCTACTCATTTTTCGAGTATATACACCAACTCAATATGCTCTCTCAGGTAAAATATTGAAATTCTAATTTTACGTGAATCGAAAAAAGTCTAAATAATATCTAGGCGACCCAAATTTAAAAGAAAATGGCTCTGAATATAGTCTGTTAGAGAAAATATACAATGACTTATTCTACTCTGTTTTGGAGTATATACACAAACTCAGTTTGCTCTCTCATGTAAAATACAGAAATTCTAATTTCACCTGAATCGAAAAAATCTAAATAATATCTAGGCACTCCAAGGTTAAAAACCATATTACACTGAATATAATCTGTAAGAAAACATATGCAATGTTCTATTCTACTCTGTTTTGGAGCATATAAACCAACTCAGTATGCTCTCTCAGGTAAAATACAGAAATTCTAATTTTACGTGAATCGAAATAAATCTAAATATTATCTAGGAACCCGAATGTTAAAAGGAAAATTGCTCAGAATACAGTGTGTCAGCAAAAATATACAATGACCTATTCTACACTTTTTTGGAGTATATACACCAACTCAATATGCTCTCTCATATAAAATACCGAAATCCAAATTTTACGCAAATGGAAAAAACCTAAATAATATCGAGGCGCCACAAAGTTAAAAAAAATGGCTCTGAATATAGTCTGTTAGAAAAATTATAAAATGCCTTATTCTACTCTGTTTTGGAGTATATACACCAACTCAGTATGCTATCTCATGTAAAATACTGAAATTCTAATTTTACCCAAATCAAAAAAACCTAAATATTATCTAGGCACCCTACTATTAAAAACAAAATTGCTCTGAATATAATCTGTCAGGAAAAATATACAATGCCCTATTCTACTCTGTTTTGGAGTATATACACCAACTCAGTATGATCTCTCATGTAAAATACCAAAATTGTAATTTTACGTGAATCAAAAATAATCTAAATATTATCTAGGCACCCGAATGTTAAAAACAAAATTGCTCTGAATGTAGTCTGCCAGAAAAAATATACAATGCCCTATTCGACTCTGTTTTGGAGTATATACACCAACTCCATAGGCTCTCTCATGTAAAATACTGAAATTCTAATTTTACGTGAATCGTAAAATATCTAAATATTAGCTAGGGACCCCAATGTTATATACAAAATTACTCTGAATATAATCTGTCAGAAAACATATGCAATGCCCTATTCTACTCTGTTTTGGAGTATATAAACGAACTCATTATGATCTCTCAGGTAAAATACCGAAATTCTAATTTTACGTGAATCGAAATAAATCTAATTATCTAGGAACCCGAATGTTAAAAGGAAAATTGCTCGGAATACAATGTGTCAGAAAAAAATATACAATGCCCTATTCTACTCTGTTTTGGAGTATATACACCAACTCAGTATGATCTCTCATGTAAAATACCAAAATTGTAATTTTACGTGAATCAAAAATAATCTAAATATTATCTAGGCACCCGAATGTTAAAAACAAAATTGCTCTGAATGTAGTCTGCCAGAAAAAATATACAATGCCCTATTCGACTCTGTTTTGGAGTATATACACCAACTCAGTATGCTCTCTCATGTAAAATATCAAAATTATAATTTTACCTGATTCGAAAAAATTTAAATATTATCTACGCACCCTAATGTTAAAAACAAACTTGCTGTGAATATAATCTGTCATAAAAAATATACAATGTCCTATTCTACTCTGTTTTGGAGCACATACACCAGCTCCATATGCTCTCTCATGTAAAATACAAAAATTATATATTTAAGCGAATCGAAAAAAATCTAAATATTATCTGGGCACCCGGATGTTAAAAGCAAAATTGCTCTGAATATGATCTGTCAAAAGAAATATACAATGCCCTATTCTACTCTGTTTTGGAGTATATACACCATCTCCATATGCTTTCTCATGTAAAATACTGAAAGTATAATTTTACGCGAATGGAAAAACCTAAATAATATCTAGGCGCCCCAAAGTTAAAAAAAATGGCTCTGAATATAGTGTGTTAGAAAAAAATATACAATGCCTTATTCTACTTTGTTTTAGAGTATATACACCAACTCAATATGCTCTCTCATGTAAAATACCGAAATTCTAAATTTACGTGAATAAAAAAAAATCTAAATATTATCTCGGCACCCCAATCTTAAAAACAAAATTTCTCTGAGTATAATCTGTCAGAAAAAATATACAATGCCGTATTCAACTCTTTTTTGAAGTATATAGACCAACTCCATACGCTCTCACATGTAAAATAAAGAAATTGTATATTTAAGCACATTGAAATAAATCTAAATATTATCTAGGCACCACAGTGTTAAATTCAAAGTTGCTCTGCTTAGAATCTGTCACAAAATATATATAATGCCCTTTTCTACTCTTTTTTGTAGTATATACACCAACTCAATATGCTCTCTCTTGTAAAATAACAAAATTCTAATTTTACGCGAATGGAAAAAAATCTAAATAATACCTAGGCGCCCGAAAGTTAAAAGATAATGACTCTGAATATAGTCTGTTAGGAAAAATATACAATGCCTTTTTCTACTCTGTTTTGGAGTATATACACCAACTCCATAGGTCTCTCATTTAAAATACAGAAATTCTAATTTTGCCCGGATTGAAAAAATCTAAATATTATCTAGGCACCCCAATGTTATAAACAAAATTTCTCTGAATATAATGTGTCAGAAAAAATATACAATGCCTTATTGTACTCTGTTTTGGAGTATATACACCAAGTCAGTATGCACTCTCATGTAAAATACTGAAATTCTAATTATACGTGAATCGAAAAATATCTAAATATTAGCTAGGCACCCCAATGTTATAAAGAAAATTGCTCTGAATATAATCTGTCAGAAAAAAATATATAATGCCTTATTCGACTCTGTTTTGGAGTATATACAACAAGTCAGTATGCTCTCTCATGTAAAATACTGAAATTCTAATTTTACGCGAATCAAAAAATATCTATATATTAGCTAGGCACCCCAATGTTATAAACAAAATTTCTCTGAATGTAATCTGTCAAAAAAAGTATACAATGCTTTTTTCTACTCTTTTTTGTAGTATATACACTACCTCAATATGCTATCTCATGTAAAATAATGAAATTCTAATTTTACGCGATTCAAAAAAAATCCAAATATCTAGGCACCCCAAAGTTAAAAGAAAATGTCTATGAATATACTGTTAGAAAAAATATACAATGCCTTATTCTACTCTGTTTTGGAGTATATACACCAACTCAGTATGCTCTCTCATATAGAATACCGATATTCTAAATTTACGTAATTGGAAAAAAATCTAAATATTATCTAGGCACCCGAATGCTAAAAGCAAAATTGCTCTGAATATAATCTGTCAGAAAACATATGCAATGCCCTATTCTACTCTGTTTTGGAGTATATAAACCAACTCAGTATGCTCTCTCAGGTAAAATACCGAAATTCTAATTTTACGTGAATCGAAATAAATCTAAATATTATCTAGGAACCCAAATGTTAAAAGGAATATTGCTCGGAATACAATGTGTCAGAAAAAATATACAATGCTTTTTTCTACTCTGTTATGGAGTATATACACCAACTCAATATGCTCTCTCATGTAAAATACCGAAATTCTAATTTTACGCTAATCGAAAAAAACCTAAATCATATCTAGGCGCCCCAAAGATAAAAGAAAATGGCTATTAATATATTCTCTTACAAAAAATATGCAATGCCTTATTCTACTCTGTTTTGGAGTATATACACCAACTCCATATGCTCTCTCATGTAAAATACCGAAATTCTAATTTTACCCAAATCGGAAAAACCTAAATTTTATCTAGGCTACCCAATGTTAAAAACAAAATTGCTGTTAAAATAATCTGTAAGAAAAAATATACAATGCCCTATTCCACCCTGTTTTGGAGTATATAAAATTCTAATTTTACATGAATCGAAAAAAAATCTAAATATTATCTGGGCACCCCAATGTTAAAAGCCAAATTCCTCTGAATATAGTCTGTCAGAAAAAATATACAATGCCCTATTGTACCCTCTTTTGGAGTATATACACCAACCCCATATGCTCTCTCATGTAAAATACAGAAATTCTATATTTAAGCAAATCGAAAAAAATCTAAATATTATCTAGGCATCCCAATGTTACAAGCAAAATTTCTCTGAATATCATCTGTCAGAGAAAATATACAATGCCCTTCTCTACTCTGTTTTGTAGTTTATACACCAACTCAATATGTTCTCTCATGTAAAATACCGAAATTCTAACTTTTCGTGAATAGAAAATAATCTAAATAATACCTAGTCGCCCGAAAGTTAAAAGAAAATGGCTCTGAATATACTCTGTTAGAAAAAATATACAATGCCTTATTCTACTCTATTTTGGTGTATATACAGACTCAGTATGCTCTCTCATGTAAAATACCGAACTTCCATATTTACGCGAATCGAAAAAAATCTAAATAATATCTACGCGCCCCAAAGTTAAAAGAAAATGGCTCTGAATATACTCTGTTCAAAAAATATAAAATGTCTTATTCTCCTCTTTTTTGGAGTCTATACATCAACTCAGTGTGCTCTCTCATATAAATACAGAAATTCAAATTTTACCCGAATCGAAAAAATCTAAATATTATCGACGCAACCCAATGTTAAAAGCAAAATTGCTCTGAATGTAATCTGTCAAAAAATATACAATGCCCTTTACTACTCAGTTTTGGAGTATATACACCAACTTTCTATACTCTCTCATATGAAATACCGAAATACTAATTTTACACGAATCGAATAAAATCTAAATAATATCTAGGCGCTTCAAAGTTAAAAGAAAATGGCTCTGAATATAGTCGGTTAGAAAAAATATACAATGCCTTATTCTACTCTGTTTTGTCGTATATAGACCAACTCAGTATGCTTTCTCATGTAAAATACCGAAATTCAAATTTTACCCGAATCCAAAAAGTCTAACTATTCTCTAAGCACCCCAATGTTAAAAACAAAATTGCTCTGAATATAATCTGTCAGAAAAAATATACAACTCCCTATTCAACTCTGTTTTTGGGTATATACACCAACCCCATATACTCTCTCATATAAAAGACAGACATTTTATATTTAAGCGAATCAAAAAAATGTAAATAATATCTAGGCACCCACAAGTTAAAAGAAAATGGCTCTGAATATACTCTGGTAGAAACAATTTACAATACCTTATTCTACTCTGTTTTGGAGTATATAGACCAACTCAGTATGCTCTCTCATGTAAAATACCGAAATTCTAATTTTACATGAATCGAAAAATATCTAAATATAATCTAGGCACCGCAATGTTAAAAACAAAATTGCCCTGAATATAGTTTGTCAGAAAAAATATGCAATGCCTTATTTTCCTCTTTGTTGGTGTATATACACCAACTCTATATGCTCTCTTACGTAAAATACAGAAGTTCTATATTTAAACGAATCGAAAAAAATCTAAATATTATCTCGGCACCTCAATGTTGAAAGCAAAATTGCTCTGAATATAATTTGTCATAAAATTTATACAATGCCTTTTCTACTCTGTGTTGCAGTATATACACGAACTCAATATGCTCTCTCATGTAAAATACAGAAATTCAAATTTTATGCGAATTTAAAAAAATCTAAATAATATCTAGGCACCCCAAAGTTGAAAGAAAATGTCTCTGAATATAGTCTCTTAGAAACAATATACAATGCCTTATTCTACTCTGTTTTGAAGTATATACACCAACTCCATATGCTCTCTCATGTAAAATACAGAAATTCTAATTTTACCCGAATCGAAAAAAATCTAAAAAATATCTAGGCGCCTCAAAGTTAAAAGACAATGGCTCTGAGTATAGTCTCCTAGAAAAAATATATTTTGCCTTATTCTACTCTGTTTTGGAGTATATACACCAACTCAGTATGCTCTCTCATGTAAAATAAAGTAATTTTAATTTTACCCGAATCTAAAAAAACTAAGTATTATCTAGGAACCTTAATGATAAAAACAAAATTTCTATGATTATAATCTGTCAGAAAATATTTACAATTCCCTATTCTACTCTGTTTTGGAGTATATACACCAACTCCATATGCTCTCTCATGTAAAATACAGAAATTCTAATTTTACCCGAATCAAAAATATCTAAATATTATCTAGGCACCCCAATTTTTTAAACAATATTTCTCTGAATATAATCTGCCAAGAAAAATATACAAAGCCCTATTCTACTTTTTTTAGAGTATATACACCTCCTCAGTGTGCTCTGTCATGTAAAATACCGAAATTCTAATTTTACATGAATCGAAAAAAATCTAAATATTATCTAGGCACCCCAATGTTCAAAGCAAAATTTCTCTGAATATCATCTGTCAGAAAAAATATACAATGTTCTATTCTACTTCGTTTTGTAGTATATACAACAACTCAATATGCTCTCTCATGTAAAATACAGAAATTCTATATTTAAGCGAATCGAAAAAAATCTAAATACTATCTAGGCACCCCAATGTTAGAAACGAAATTGCTCTGAATATAATCTGTCAGAAAAAATATACAATGCCCTATTCTAAACTGTTTTGGAGAATATACACGAACTCCATAAGCTTTCTAATGTAAAATACAGAAATTCTAATTTTACATGAATCTATAAAATCTAAATATTATCTAGGCACGCGAATGTTAAAAACAAAATTCCTCTGAATATACTCTGTCAGAAAAAATATACAATGCGCTATTCTACTTTGTTTGGCGTATATACACCAACTCAGTATGCTCTCTCTTAAAAATACCGAAATTCTAATTTTACGTGAATCAAAAAAAATCTAAATATTGTCTAGGTACCCCAAAGATAAATTCAAAATTTCTCTGAATATAATCTTTCAGAAAAAAATCTATAATGCCCAATTTTACTCATTTTTGGTGTATATACACCAAATCAATATGCTCCGTCATGTAAAAGAGCAAAATTCTAATTTTACGTGAATCAAAAAAATCTAAATAATATCTAGGCGCCCCAAACTTAAAAGAAAATGTCTCTGAATATAATCTGTCAGAGAAAATATAGAATGCCCTATTCTACTCTCTTTTGGAGTATATATAACAACTCCATATGCTCTCTCATGTAAAATACAGAAATTCTATATATAAGTGATTCAAAAAAAATCTAAATATTATCTAGGCACCCCAAGGTTAAAAGCAAAATTTCTCTGAATATAATATTTTAGAAAAATTATACAATGCCCTTTTCTACTCTCTTTTGGTGTATATACATCAACTCAATATGCTCTCTCAGGTAAAATACCGAAATTCTAATTTTACGCGAATCGAAAAAAATCTAAATACTATCTTGGCAGCCCAAAGTTAAAAGAAAAGGGCTCTGAATATAGTCCGTTAGAAAAAATATACAATGCCTTATTCTACTCTGTTTGGAATATATACACCAAGTCAGTATGCTCTCTCATGTAAAACACGGAAATTATAATTTTATGTGTATTGAAAAAAATCTAAGTATTATCTATGCACCCCAATGTTAAAAACAAAATTGCTCTGAATATAATCTGTCAGAAATAATATACAATGCCCTATTCTACTCTGTTTGGAGTATATACACCAACTCAGTATGCTCTCTCATGTAAAATACAAAAATTCTAAATTTACATGAATCGAAAAAAATCTAAATATGTAGGCACCCCAATGTTAGAAGCAAAATTGCTCCGAATACAATTTGTCAGAAAAAATATACAATGCCCATTTCTACTCTGTTTTGGAGTATATACACCAACTCAATATGCTCTCTCATGTAAAATTCCAAAATTCTAATTTTACGCAAATCGAAAAAAATCTAAATATCTAGGCGCCCCAAAGGTAAAAGAAAATGGCTCTGAATATAATCTGTCAGAAAAAATATACAATGCCCTTTTCTACTCTTTTTTGTAGTATGTAAACCAACTCAATTTGCTCTCTCATGTAAAATACAAAAATTCTAATTTTACCCAAATCAAAAATATCTAAATATTATATAGGCACCCCAATCGTAAAAACAAAATTTCTCTGAATATAATCTGTCAGTTAAAATATACAATGCACAATTTTACCTTGTTTTGGAGTATATACACCAACTCAGTGTGCTCTCACATGGAAAATAGCAAAATTCTAATTTTAACCAAATCGAAAAATCTAAATATTACCTAGGCACCCCAATGTTAAAAAAAAAATTTCTCTGAATATAATCTGTCAGAAAAAATATAGAATGCTTTATTCTACTCCTTTTTGTAGTATTTACACCAACTCCATATGCTCTCTCGTGTAAAATACAGAAATCCCATATTTAAGCGAATCGTAAAAAATCTAAATATTATCTTGGCACCCCAATGTTAAAAACAAAACTGCTCTGAATATAATCTGTCAGAAAAAAATATACAATGCTTTTCTCTACTCTGTTTTGGAGTATATACACCAACTCCATATGCTCTCTCATGTAAAATCCAGAAATTCTATATTTAAGCGAATCAAAAAAAATCTAAATATTATCTAGGTACCCCAATGTTAAAAGCAAAATTGCTCTGAATATAATCTGCCCGAAAAAATATACAATGCACTTTTCTACTTTATTTTGTAGTATATACACCAACACAGTATGCTCTCTCATGTAAAATACAGAAATTCTAATTTTACCCAAATTGAAAAAATCTAAATATTATTTAGGCACCACAGTGTTAAAAAAAAAACTGCTCTGAATATAATCTGTCAGAAAAAATATACAATGCCCTATTCTATTCTGTTTTGGAGTATATACATCAACTCAGTATGCTCTCTCATGTAAAATACGGAAATTGTAATTTTACGTGAATCGAAAAAATCTAAATATTATCTAGGCACCCCAATGATAAAAGTAAAATTACTCTGAATATAATCTTTCAGAAAAAATATACAATGCCACTTTTTACTCTGTTTTGGAGTATATACACCAACTCAATATGCTTTCTCATGTAAAATACCGAAATCCTAATTTTTTGCGATTCGAGTAAAATCTAAATAAAATCTACAAGTTCCAAAGTTGAAAGAAAATAACTCTGAATATAATCTGTTAGAAAAAATTTACAATGCCTTATTCTCCTCGGTTTTGGTGTATATGGACAAACTCAATATGCTCTCTCATGTAAAATACAGAAATTCTAATTTTTCGTGAATCAAAAAAATCTAAATATTATATAGGCACTCCAATGTAAGAAGCAAAATTTCTCGGAACAGTATCTGTCAGAGAAAATATACAGTGCCCTTTTCTATTTTGTTTTGGATTATATACACCAACTCAATATGCTCTCTCATGTAAAATACAGAAATTCTCATTTTACACGAACGGAAAAAAATCAAAATATTATCTAGGTACCCCAATGTTAAAAGCAAAATTGCTCTGAATATAATCTGTGAGAAAAAATACTCAATGCCCTTTTCTACTGTGTTTCTGAGTATATACACGAATTCAATATGCTCTCTCATGTAAAATACCGAAATTCTAAATTTACGTGAATCAAAGAAAATCTACATATTACCTAGGCACCCCAATGTTAAAAGCAAAATTGCTCTGAATATCGTCTGTCAGAAAAAATATACAATACCCTTTTCTACTTCGTTTTGGAGTATATACACCAACCCAATATGCTCTCACATGTAAAATACGGAAATTCTTATTATACCCGAATCGATATAAATCTAAATATTATCTAGACACCCCAATGTTGAAAGAAAATGGTTTTGAATATAATCTGTCAAAAAATATACAATGCCCTTTTCTCCTCCTTTTTGGTGTATACGGACCAACTCAATATGCTCTCTCATGTAAAATACCGAAATTCTAAATTTACATTAATCAAATAAAATCTAAATATTATCTAGGCACCCCAATGGTAATATCAAAATTACTCTGAATGTATTTTGTCAGAAAACATATACAATGCCCTTTCCTACTTTTTTTTAATGTATATACACCCACTCAATATGCTCTCACATTTAAAATATAGACATTATAAATTTATGCAAATTAAAAAAATTCTAAATAATATCTAGGCACTCCAATGTTAAAAGAAAAATTGCTCGAAATGTAATCTGTCAGATAAAATATACAATGCCTTTTTCTTCTCTGTTTTAAAGTATATACAGCAACTCAATATGCTCTCCCATGTAAACTACAGAAATTCAAATTTTACACGAATCGAATAATATCTTAATATTATCTAGGCACCCCACTGTTAAAAGCAAAATTGCTCTGAATATAATCTGTCAGAAAAAATGTACAATGCCCTTTTCTATTCCGTTTTGGAATATACACACCAACTCCATATGCTCTCTTATGCAAAATACAGAAATTCTAATTTTACCAGAATCGAAAAAATCTAAATATTATCTAGGCACCCCAATGTTAAAAACAATAATGCTCTGAATATAATCAGTCAGAAAAAATATACAATGCCCTATTCTACTCTGTTTTGGAGTATGTACACCAACTCAATATGCTCTCTCATGTAAAATAACGAAATTCTAATTTTACGCGAATCGAAAAAAATCTGAATATCAAGGCACCACAAAGTTAAAAGAAAATGGCTCTGACTATCGTCTGTTAGACAAAATATACAATGCCTTATTCTACTCTGTTTTGGAGTATATACACCAGTTCTGTATGCTCTCTCATGTAAAATACAAAAATTATATATTTAAGCGAATCGAAATAAATCTAAATATTATCTAGGCACCCCAATGATAAAAGCAAAATTGCTCTGAATATAGTCTGTCATAAAAAATATACAATGCCATTTTCTACTCTGTTTTGTAGTATATACATCAACTCAATATGCTCTCTCATGGAAAATACAGAAATTCTAATTTTACCCAAATCGAAAAATTTCTAAATATAATCCAGGAACCACAATATTAAAAGCAAAATTGCTCTGAATATAATTTGTCAGAAAACATATGCAATGCCCTTTTCTACTCTGTTTTGGAGTATATACACCGGCTCAATATGCTCTCTCACTCTAAATAACGTAATTATAATTTTACGTGAATCGAAAATTCTAAATAATATCTAGGTACCTCAAAGTTAAAAGAAAATGGCTATGAATGTTGTCTGTTAGAAAAAATATACAATGCCTTAATCTACTCTGTTTTTGAGTTTATACACCAACTAAGTATGCTCTCTCAAATAAAATAGCAAAATTATAATTTTACCCGAATCAAAAAAATCTAAATATTATCTAGGAACTCCAGTGTTAAAAACAGAATTGTTCTGAATATAATCTGTCAGAGAAAATATACAATGCCCTATTCTACTCTGATTTGGAGTATATACACCAACTCCATATGCTCTCTCATGTAAAATACAGTAATTTTATATTTAAGTGAATCGAAAAAATTCTAAATATTATCTATGCAGCCCAATGTTAAAAGCAAAATTGCTCTGAATATAATCTGTCAGAAAAAATATACAATGCTTTTTCTACTCTGTTTTGGAGTATATACACCAACTCAATATACTCTCTCATGTAAAATACGGAAATTCTAATTATATGCGAATCGAAAAAAATCTAAATAATATCTAGGCGCCCCAAAGCTAATAGAATATGGCTCTTAATATAGACTGTTAGTAAAAATATACTATGCCTTATATTACTTTGTTTTTGAGTATATACACCAACTCAGTATGCTCTCTCATGTAAAATAGCGAAATTATAATTTTAGGCGAATCGAAAAAAATCTAAATAATATCTAGGCGCCCCAAAGATAAAAAAAATGGCTCTGAATATAGTCTGTTAGAGAAAATATACAATGTCTTATTCTACTTTTTTTTGCAGTATATACATCAACTCAGTATGCTCTATAATGTAAAATACAGAAATTTTAATTTTACCCAAATCGAAAAAATCTAAATATTATCTAGGCAACCCAATGGGACAAACAAAATTTCTCTGAATATAATCTGTCAGAGAAAATATACAATGTCCTATTCTACTCTGTTTTGGTGTATATACACCAACTCCATATGCTCTCTCATGTAAAATACAGAAATTCTATATTTAAGCGAATCGAAAAAAATCTAAATAATATCTAGGCACCCCAATGTTAAAAGCAAAATTGCTCTGAATATAATCTGTCCGAAAAAATGTACAGTGCCCTCTCCTACTCTGTTTTCGAGTATATACACCAACTCCATATGCTCTCTCATGTAAAATACAGAAATTCTAATTTTATCCAAATCGAAAAAATCTAAATATAATCTAGAAACCCCAATGATAAAAGCAAAATTGCTCTCAATATAATCTGTCATAAAAATTATACAATGCCCTTTTGTACTTTATATTGCAGTATATACACCAACTCTATATGCTCTCTCATATAAAATACCCAAATTCTAATTTTACGTGAATTGAAAGAAATCTAAATACTATCTAGGCGCCCCAAAGTTAAAAGAAAACGGCTCTGAATATAGTCTGTTAGAACAAATATACAATGCCTTATTCTACTCTGTTTTGGAGTATATACACAAACTCAGTATGCTCTCTCGTGTAAAATAAAGATATTCTAACTTTACCCGAATTGAAAAAATCTAAATATTATCTAGGCACCACAATGCTAAAAACAAAATTGCTCTGAATATAATCTGTCAGAAAAATTATACAACGCCTTATTCTACCCTGTTTTGGAATATATACACCAACTCTACCTGCTCTCTCATGTAAAATACAGAAATTATATATTAAACGAATTGAAAATATCTACATATTATCTAGGAACCCCAATGTTAAAAGCAAAATTGCTCTGAATATAATCTCTTCGAAAAAATATACAATGCCCTTTTCTACTGTGTTTTGGAGTATATACACCAAATAAGTATGCTCTCTAATGTAAAATACCGAAATTCTATATTTTAGTGAATCGAAACAAATCTAAATATGATCTAGGCACCACAATGTTAAAAGCAAAATTGCTCTAAATTTAATCTGTCAAAAAAAAAATATACAATGCCCTATTCCCCTCTGTTTTGGAATATATACACCAAGTCAGTATACTCTCTCATGTAAAATACCGAAATTCTAACTTTAGGTGAATCGAAAAAAATCTAAATTTTATCTAGGCACCCCAATTTTAAAAGTAAAATTCCTTTGAATATAATCTGTCATAAAAATTATACAATGCCCTTTACTACATTTTATTGGAGTATATACACCAACTCAATATGCTCTCTCATGTAAAATACCCAAATTCTAATTTTACGCGAATCGAAAAACATCTAAATAATATCTAGGCGCCCCAAAGTTAAACGAAAATGGCTCTGAATATAGTCTGTTAGAACAAATATACAATGCCTTATTCTACTATGATTTGGAGTATATACACGAACTCAGTATGCTTTCTCGTGTAAAATAAACATATTCTAATTTTACCCGAATCAAACAAACCTAAATATTATCTAGGCAAACCAATGTTAAAAACAAAATTGCTCTGAATATAATCTGTCAGAAAAAATATGCAATGCCCTATTCTACTCTGTTTTGGAGTACATACACCAAATCAGTATGCTCTCTCATGTAAAATACCAAAATTCTAATTTTACGTGAATCGAAAAATATCTAAATATTATCTATGCAACCCAATGTTAAAAACAAAATTGCTATGAATATAATCTGTCAGAAAAAATATACAATGCTCTTTTCTACTTTGTTTTGGAGTATATACACTAATTCAATATGCTCGCTCATTTCCAATTCCGAAATTCCCATTATACACGAATCGAAAAAAATCTAAATACTATCTAGGCACCCCAATGTTAAAATAAAATAGTTCTGAATATAATCTGTCAGAAAAAAATATACAATGCCCTATTATTCTCTGTTTTGGAGTATATACACCAACTCAATATGTTCTCTCATGTACAATACCGAAATTGTAATTTTACGCTAATCGAAAAAAATCTAAATATTATCTAGGAACCCAATGTTAAAGAAAATGACTCTTAATATAAACTGTTAATCAAAATATACTATTCCCTTTTCTACTGTGTTTTGCAGTATATACACCAACAGAATATGCTCTCTAATGTCAAATACAAGAATTCTGATTTTACACGAATCAAAATAAATCTAAATATTAACTAGGCACCCCAATGTTAAAAGCAACACTGATCTGACTATAATCTGTCAGAAAAAAATATACAATGTTCTTTCCTACTCTGTTTTGAAGTATATACACAAACTCAATATGCTCTGTCAGCTAAAACACCGAAATTCTAAATTTACGTGAATCGAAAAAAATCTAAATATTATCTAGGCACCCGAATGATAAAAGCAAAATTGCTCTGTATATAATCTTTCAGAAAAAATTTACAACGCCCTATTCTACTTTGTTTTGGAGTATATACACCAACTCAATATGCTCTCTCAAGTAAAATAGAGAAATTCTAATTTTACCTGAATCGAAAAAAACTAAATATAATCTAGGCACCCCAATGTTAAAAACAAAATTGCTCTGAATATAATCTGTCAAAAAAATATAAAATGCCCTATTCTCCTCTGTTTTGGAATATATACATTAACTCAGTATACTCTCTCATATAAAATACCAAAATTCTAACTTCACGTGAATTGAAAAAAATCTAAATATTATCTAGGCACCCCAATGTTAAAAGCAAAATTGCTCTGAATATAATCTGTCATAAAAATTATACAATGCTCTTATCTAAACTCTACTGGGGTATATACACCAAATCAATATGCCGTCTCATGTAAAATACTTACATTCTAATATTACGTGAATCGAAAAAAATCTAAATAATATCTAGGCGCCCCAAAGTTTAAAAAAAATGGCACTGAATATAGTCTATAAGAACAAATATAGAATGCCTTATTCTACTATGTTTTGGAGTATATACACAAACTCAGTATGCTCTCTCACGAGAAATAAAGATATTTGAATTTTACCCGAGTCGACAAAATCTAAATATTATCTAGGCACGCCAATGTTAAAAACAAAATTGCTCTGAATATAATCTGTCAGAAAAAATATACAATGACTTATTCTACTTTGTTTTTGAGTATATACACCAACTCTACCTGCTCTCTCATGTAAAATACAGAAATTCTATTTTTAAGCGAATCGAAAAAAATTTAAATATTATCTAGGCACCCCAAAGTTAAAAGAAAAATTGCTCAGAATATAATCTGTCAGAAAAAATATACAATGCCCTATTCTACTCTGTTTTGGAGTACATACACCAAATCAGTATGCTCTCTCATGTAAAATACCAAAATTCTAATTTTACGTGAATCGAAAAATATCTGAATATTATCTAGGCAACCCAATGTTAAAAACAAAATTGCTCTGAATATAACCTTTCATAAAAAATATACAATGCCCTTTTTTACTCTGTATTGGAGAATATACACCAACTCAATATGCTCTCTCATGTAAAATGCCCAAATTCTAATTTTATGCAAATTGAAAAAAATCTAAATAATATCTAGGCACTTCAAAGTTAAAAGAAAATGGCTCTGAATATAGTCTGTTAGAATACATATACAATGCCTTATTCTACTATTTTTTGGAGTATATACACGAACTCAGTATTCTATCTCGTGTAAAATAAAGAAATTCTAATTTTACCCGAATCAACAAAACGTAAATATTATCTAGGCACCCCAATATTAAAAACAAAATTGCTGTGAATATATAGTGTCAAAAAACATATACAATGCCAATTTCTACTCTGTTTTCGAGTATATACACCAACTCCATATACTCTCAAGTGTAAAATACAGTTATTATATATTAAAGAAAATCGAAAAAATTCTAAATATTATATAGGCACCCCAATGTAGAAATCAAAATTGATCTTAATATAATCTGTTAGAAAAAATATACAATTCCCTATTCTTCTCTGTTTTGGAGTATACACACCAACTCCATATGCTCTCTCAGGTTAAATACAGAAATTCTATATTTAAGCGCATCGAAAAAATCTAAATATTATCTATGCACCCGAAAGTTAAAAGAAAATAGCTCAAAATATAGTCTGTTAGAGAAAATATACAATGCCTTATTCTACTCTGTTTTGGAGTATAGACACCAATTCAGTATACTCTCTTATGTAAAATACAGAAATTCTAATTGCACCCGAATCGAAAAAATCTAAATAATATCTAGGCACCCCAATGTTAAAAACAAAATTGCTCTGAATATAGCCTGTCAGAAAACATATGCAATGCCCTATTCTACTCTGTTTTGGAGTATATAAACCTACTCAGTATGCTCTCTCAGGTAACATACCGAAATTCTAATTTTACATGAATCGAATAAAATCTAAATATTATCTAGGCACCGGAATGTTAAAAGCAAAATTGCTTTGAATATAATCTGTCAGAGAAAATATACAATGCCCTATTCTACTTCGTTTTGGAGTATATACACCAACTCAATATGCTCTCTTCTGTAAAACACCAAAATTCTAATTCTACGCAAATGGAAAAAACCTAAATAATATCTAGGCGCCCCAAAGTTAAAAAAAATGGCTCTGAATATAGTCTGTTAGAAAAAATATACAATGCCTTATTCTACTCTGTTTTGGAGTATATACACCAAATCAATATGCTCTCTCATGTAAAATACCGAAATTCTATATTTACGTGAATCGAAAAAAATCTAAATATTATCTAGGCACAACAATCTTAAAAACAAAATTGCTCTGAATATAATCTGTCAGAAAAAATATACAATGCCATATTCTAATCTTTTTTGGAGTATATAGACAAACTCCATATGCTCTCTCATGTAAAATACAGAAATTGTATATTTAAGCGTATTGAAATAAATCTAAATATTATCTAGGCAGCACAATGTTAAATGCAAAGTTGCTCTGCTTATAATCTATCACAAAAAATATACAGTGCCCTTTTGTACTTTTTATTGTAGTATATACACCAACTCAATATGCTCTCTCTGGTGAAATACCGAAATTGTAATTTTACGCGAATCAAAAAAATCTAAATAATATCTAGGCGCCGGAAAGTTAAAAGATAATGACTCTGAATATAGTCTGTTAGGAAGAATATACAATGCCTTTTTCTACTCTGTTTTGGAGTATATACACCAACTCAGTATGCTCTCTCATGTAAAATACCGAAATTCTAATTTTACATGAATCGAAAAAAATCTAAATATTATCTAGGCACCCCAATGTTAAAAACAAAATTTCTCTGAATATAATCTGTCAGAAAAAATATACAATGCCATATTCTACTCTGTTTTGGAGTATATACACCAAGTCAGTATGCTCTCTCATGTAAAATACTGAAATTCTAATTTTATGCGAATCGAAAAATATCTAAATATTAGCTAGGAACCCCAATGTTATAAACAAAATTGCTCTGAATATAATCTGTCAGAAAAAATATACAATATTCTATTCTACTCAGTTTTGGAGTATATACACCAACTCCATATGCTCTCTCATGTAAAATACAAACATTCTATATTTAACTGAATCGAAAAAACTCTAAATAATATCTAGGCACCCCAGTGATAAAAGCAAAATTGCTCCGAATATAATCTTTCAGAAAAAATATACAATGCCCTTTTCTACTCTGTTTTGTAGTATATACACCACCTCAATATGCTATCTCATGTAAAATACCGAAATTGTAATATTCCGCGAATCGAGAGAAATCTAAATAATGTCTAGGCGCCCCAAAGTTAAAAGAAAATGGCTATGAATATAATCTGTTAGAAAAAATATACAATGCCTTATTGTACTCTGTTTTGGAGTATATACACCAACTCAGTATGCTCTCTCATGTAAAATACAAAAATTCTAAATTTACGGAATCCAAAAAAATCTAAATATTATCTAGGCACCCGAATGTTAAAAGCAAAATTGCTCTGAATATAATCTGTCAGAAAAAATATACAATGAACTTTTCTACTCTGTTTTCGAGTATATACACCAACTCAATATGCTTTCTCAGGGAAAATTCGGAAATTCTAATTTTTCGCAAATCGAAAAAAGTCTAAATAATATCTAGGTGCCCCAAATTTAAAAGACAATGGCTCTGAATATAGTCTGGTAGAGAAAATATACAATGCCTTATTCTACTCTGTTTTGGAGTATAGACACCAACTCAGTATGCTCTCTCATGTAAAATACAGAAATTCTAATTGCACCCGAATCGAAAAAATCTAAATAATATCTAGGCACACCAATGTTAAAACCAAAAATGCTCTGAATATAATCAGTCAGAAAAAATAGAAAATGCCCTTTTCTACTCTGTTTTGTAGTATATAAACTACCTGAATATGCTATCTCATGTAAAATACCGAAATTATAATTTTACACGATTCGAAAAAAATCCAAATAATATCTAGGCGCCCCAAAGTTAAAAGAAAATGACTATGAATACACTCTCTTAGAAAAAATATTGAATGCCTTATTCTACTTTGTTTTGGAGTATATACACCAACTCAGTATGCTCTCTCCTATAGAATACCGAAATTCTAAATTTACGTGATTGGAAAAAAATCTAAATATTATCTAGGCACGCGATTGTTAAAAGCAAAATTGCTCTGAATATAATCGGTCAGAAAAAATATATAATGCCCTTTTCTACTCTGTTTTCGAGTATATACACACACTCCATATGCTCTCTCATGTAAAATAACGAAATTCTAATTATACCCAAATCGGAAAAAGCTAAATATTATCTAGGCACCCCAATGTTAAAAACAAAATTGCTCTTAAAATAATCTGAAAAAAAATATATACAATGCCCTATTCCACCCTGTTTTGGAGTATATATACCAACTCAGTATGCTCTCTCATGTAAAATTTCGAAATTCCAATTCTACGTGAATCGAAAAAAATCTAAATATTATCTAGGAAACCGAAGGTTATCAGAAAAACCTCTCTTAAAATAATGTGTACGAAAGAATATACAATGCCCTTTTCTACTCTGTTTTGTAGTATATACACCAACTCAATATGCTCTCTCAAGTAAAACACAGAAATTCTAATTTTACCCGAATCGAAAAAATCTAAATATTATCTAGGCACCCCAATATTAAAAACAATATTGCTCAATACAATCTGCCAGAAAAAATATTCAATGCCCTATTCTAGTCTGTTTTGGTGTATATACACCAACTCAGTATGCTCTCTCATGTAAAATAGAAAAATTCTAAATTTACGTGAATCTAAAAAAATTTAAATATTATCTAGGCACCCCAATGTTAAAAGCAAAATTGCTCTGAATATAATCTGTCAGAAAAGATATACAATGCCCTATTCTACTCTGTTTTGGAGTATATACACCAACTCCATATACTCTCTAATGTTAAATACAGAAACTCTATATTTAAGAGAATAGAGAAAACTCTAAATATTATCTAGGCACCCGAATGTTAAAAGCAAAATTGCTCTGAATATAATCTGTCAGAAAAAATATACAAAGCCCTTTTCTACTCTGTTTTCGAGTATATAAACCAACTGAATATGCTCCCTCATGTAAAATACAGAAATTCTAATTCTACAAGAATGGAAAAAATCTAAATATTATCTAGGCACACCAATGTTAAAAGGAAAATTGCTCTGAATATAATCTGTCAGAAAAACTATACAATGCACAATTCTACTCTGTTTTAGAGTATATACACCAACTCAATATGCTCTCTCATGTAAAATACAGAAATTCTAATTTTACCCGAGTCGAAAATATCTAAGTATTATCTAGGCACCCCAATGTTAAATAAAAAATTGCTCTGAATATAATCAGTGAGAAAAAATATACAATTCCCTATTCTACTCTGTATTGGAGTATATACAAAGACTAAATATGCTCTCTCATGTAAAATACAGAAATATTAATTTTACACGAGTTGAAAAAACCATTTATTATCTAGCCACCCCAATGTTAAAAAAAAATAGCTCTGAATATAATCTGTCAGAGAAAATATACAATCCCCTTTTCTACTCTCTTTTGGAGTATATACACTATCTCTATATGCTCTCTCATGTAAAATACAGAAATTGTACATTTAAGCGAATGAAAAAAAATCTAGATATCATCTAGGCACCCCAATGTTAACAGCAAAATTTCTGTGAATATAATATGTCCGAAAGAATATACAATGCCCTATTCTACTCTGTTTTGGTGTACATACACCAACTCCATATGCTCTCTCATGTAAAATACAGAAATTCTGTATTTAAACAAATCGAAAAAAATCTAAACATTCTCTAGGCACCCCAATGTTAAAAGCAGAATACTCCGAATATAAATTTTCAGAAAAAATATACAATGCCCTTTTCTACTGTGTTTTGGAGTATATACACCAACTCAATATGTTCTCTCCTGTAAAATACTGAAATTCAAATTTTACGTGAATTGAAAAAATCTAAATAATATCTAGGCGCCCCAAAGTTAAAAGAAAATTTCTCTGAATATAGTCTGTTACAAATAATATACAATGCCTTATTCCACTCTGTTTTGGAGTATATACATCAACTCAGTAAGCTCTCTCATGTAAAATACAGAAATTCTAATTTTATGTGAATCGTAAAAAATCTAAATATTATCTAGGCAAACCAATGATAAAAACAAAATTGTTCTAAATATAATCTGTCAAAGAAAATATACAATGCCCAATTCTACTCTGTTTTGGAGTATATACACCAACTCAATATGCTCTCTCATGTAAAATACAGAAATTCTAATTTTACCCGAATCCAAAAAATCTAACTATTATCTAGGCCCCCCAATGTTAAATACAAAATTGCTCTGATTATAATCTGTCAGAAAAAATATACAATGCCCTATTCTACTCTGTTTTAGAGTATATACACCATCTCCATATGCTCTCTGATGTAAAATACAGAAATTTTAATTTTACCAGAATCGAAAAAATCTAAGTATTATCTAGGCACCCCAATGTTAAATACAAAATTGCTCTGAATATAAACTGTCAGAAAACATATACAATGCCCTATTCTACTTTGTTTTTGAGTATATACACCAACTCCATATGCTCTCTCATGTAAAATACAGAAATTGTATACTTAAGCGTATTGAAATAAATCTAAATATTATCTAGGCAGCACAATGTTAAATGCAAAGTTGCTCTGCTTATAATCTGTCACAAAAAATATACAGTGCCCTTTTGTACTTTTTATTGTAGTATATACACCAACTCAATATGCTCTCTCTTGTAAAATCACGAAATTCTAATTTTATGTGAATCGAAAAAATCTAAATAATATCTAGGCGCCTGAAAATTAAAAAATAATGACCCTGAATATAGTCTGTTAGAAAAAATATACAATGCCTTTTTTTACTCTGTTACGTAGTATATACACCAACTCAGTATGCTCTCTCATGTAAAATACCGAAATTGTAATTTTATGTGAATTGACAAAAATCTAAATATTATCTAGGCACCCGAATTTTAAAAACAAAATTTCTCTGAATGTAGTCTGTCAGAAAAAATATACAATGCCCTATTCGACTCTGTTTTGGAGTATATACACCAACTCCATATGCTCTCTCATGTAAAATACAGAAATTCAAATTTAACCCGAATCGAAAAAATCTAAATATTATCTACGCACCCCAATGTTAAAAACAAAATTGCTCTGAATATAATCTGTCAGAAAAAATATACAATGTTTTATTCTACTATGTTTTGGAGTATATACACCAAGTCAGTATGCTCTCTCATGTAAAATACTGAAATTCTAATTTTATGTGAATCGAAAAATATCTAAATATTAGCTAGGAACCCCAATGTTATAAACAAAATTGCTCTGAATATAATCTGTCAGAAAAAAATATACAATGCCCTATTCTACTCAGTTTTGCAGTATATACACCAACTCCATATGCTCTCTCATGTAAAATACAAACATTCTATATTTAACTGAATCAAAAAAAATCTAAATAATATCTAGGCACCCCAGTGTTAAAAGCAAAATTGCTCTGAATATAATCTGTCAGAAAAAATATACAATGTCCTTGTCTACTCTGTTTTCGAGTATATACACCAATTCAATATGCTTTCTCAGGTAAAATACGGAAATTCTAATTTTACGCAAATCGAAAAAAGTGTAAATAATATCTAGGTGCCCCAAAGTTAAAAGACAATTGCTCTGAATATAGTCTGTTAGAGAAAATATACAATGCCTTATTCTACTCTGTTTTTGAGTAAATACACCAACTCAGTATGCTCTCTCATGTAAAACACAGAAATTCTAATATCACCCGAATCGAAAAAATCTAAATATTTTATAGGCACCCCAATGTTAAAAACAACATTTCTCTGAATATAATCTGTCAGAAAACATATGCAATGCCCTATTTTCCTCTGTTTTGGAGTATATAAACCAACTCAGTTTGCTCTCTTATGTAAAATATTGAAATTATAAATTTACGTGAATGGAAAAATATCTAAATATTAGCTAGGCACCCCAATGTTATAAACAAAATTGCTCTGAATATAATCTGTCAGAAGAAATATACAATGCCCTATTCTACTCTGTTTTGGAGTATATACAGCAACTCCATATGCTCTCTCAGGTAAAATACAAAAATTATATATTTAACCGAATCAAAAAAAATCTAAATAATATCTAGGCACCCCAGTGTTAAAAGCAAAATTGCTCTGAATATAATCAGTGAGAAAAAATATACAATGCCTTTTTCTACTCTGTTTTGTAGTATATACACTACCTCAATATGCTATCTCATGTAAAATATTGAAAGTCTAATTTTACGCAATTCGAAAACAATTTAAATAATATCTAGGCGCCCCAAAGTTGAAGGAAAATGGCTATGAATATACTCTGTTAGAAAAAATATACACTGCCTTATTCTACTCTGTTTTGGACTATAAACACCAACTCAGTATGCTCTCTCATATAGAATACCGAAATTCTAAATTTACATGAACTGAAAAAAATCTAAATATTATCTAGGCACCCGAATGTTAAAAGCAAAATTGCTCTAAGTACAATCCGTCAGAAGAAATATACAATGCCTTTTCTACCCTTTTTCGAGTATATACACCAACTCAATATGCTCTCTCAGGTAAAATACCGAAATTCTAAATTTACGTGAATCAAAAAAGTCTAAATAATATCTAGGTGCCCCAAATTTAAAAGAAAATGGCACTGAGTATAGTCTTTGAAAGAAAATATACAATGCCTTATTCTACTCTGTTTTGGAGTATATACACAAACTCAGTATGCTCTCTCATCTAAAATACAGAAATTCTAATTTCACCTGAATTGAAAAAATCTAAATAATATCTAGGCACTTCAATGTTAAAAACAAAACTGTTCTGAATATAATCTTTCAGAAAACATATGCAATGCCCTATTCTACACTGTTTTGGAGTATATAAACGAACTCAGTATGCTCTCTCAGGTAAAATACCGAAATACTAATTTTACATGAATCGAAATAAATATAAATATTATCTAGCAAACCCAATGTTAAAAGGAAAATTGCTCGGAATACAATGTGTCAGGAAAACTATACAATGACCTTTTCTACTCTGTTTTGGAGTATATACACCAACTCAATATGCTCTCTTATTTAAAATACCGAAATTCTAATTTTACAAGAATGGAAAAAACCTAAATAATATTTAGGCGCCACAAAGTTAAAAAAAATGGCTCTTAATATAGTCTGTTAAAGAAAATATACAATGACCTTTTCTACTCTGTTTTGGAGTATATACACCAACACAGTGTGCTCTCTCATGTAAAATACCAAAATTCTAATTTTACCCGATTTGAAAAAATTTAAATATTATTTAGGCACCCTAATGTTAAAAACAAGCTTGCTCTGAATATAATCTGTCAGAAAAAATATACAATGCCCTATTCTACTCTGTTTTGGAGTATATACACCAACTCCATATGCTCTCTCATGTAAAATAGAGAAATTCTATATTTAAGCGAATCAAAAAGAATCTAAATATTATCTAGGCACCCGAATGTTAAAAGCAAAATTGCTCTGAATATAATCTGTCAGAAAAAATGTATAATGCCCTTTTCTACTCTGTTTTGGAGTATATACACCAACTCCATATGCTCTCTCATGTAAAATACCGAAATTCTAATTTTATGCGAATGGGAAAAACCTAAATAATATCTAGGCACCCCAAAGTTACAAAAAATGGCTCTGAATATAGTCTGTTAGAAGAAGTATACAATGCCTTATTTTACTCTGTTTTGTAGTATATACGCCCACTCAGTATGCTCTCTCATGTAAAATACCGAAATTCTAATTTTACACAAATTGAAAAAACCTAAATATTATCTAGGCACCCCAACGTTAAAAACAAAATTGCTCTGAATATAATCTGTCAGAAAAAACATAAAATGCCCTATTCTTCCCTGTTTTGAAGTATATACAAAAACTCAGTATGCTCTCTCATGTAAAATACCGAAATTGTAATTTTACGTGAATCGACAAAAATCTTAATATTATCAAGGCACCCGAATGTTAAAAACAAAATTGCTCTGAATGTAGTCTGTCAGAAAAAATATACAATGCCCTATTCGACTCTGTTTTGGAGTATATACACCAACTCCATAGGCTCTGTCATGTAAAATACAGAAATTCTAATTTTACCCGAATCGAAAAAATCTAAATATTATCTAGGCACCCCAATGTTAAAAACAAAATTGTTCTGAATATAATCTTTCAGAAAAAATATACAACGCCTTATTCTACTCTGTTTTGGAGTATATACACAAAGTCAGTATGCTCTCTCATGCAAAATACTGAAATTCTAATTTTACGCGAATCGAAAAATATCTAAATATTAGCTAGGCACCCCAATGTTATAAAGAAAATTGTTCTGAATATAATGTGTCAGAAAAAAATATACAATGGCCTATTCTACTCTGTTATGGAGTATATACACCAACTCCATATGCTCTCTAATGTAAAATTAAAAAATTCTATATTTGACCAAATCGAAAAAAATCTAAATAATATCTAGGCAACCCAATGTTAAAAGCAAAATTGCTCTTAATATAATCAGTCAGAAAAAATAGACAATGCCCTTTTTTAATCTGTTTTGTAGTATATAAACTACCTCAGTATGCTATCTCATGTAAAATACAGAAATTCTAATTTTACGCAAATCAAAAGAAATCCAATAATATCTAGGTGCCCCAAAGTTAGAAGAAAATGGCTATGAATATACTCTGTTAGAAAAAATACACAATGCCTTACTCTACCCTGTTTTGGAGTATATACACCAACTCAGTATGCTCTCTCATATAGAATACCAAAATTCTAAATTTACGTGATTGGAAAAAAATCTGAATATTTTCTAGGCACCCGAATGTTAAAAGCAAAATTGCTCTGAATATAATCTGTCAGAAAAAATATACAATGCCCTTTTCTACTCTGTTTTCGAGTATATACACCAACTCAATATGTTCTCTACAGTAAAATACCAAAATTATAATTTTATGTGAATCGAAAAAAGTCTAAATAATATCTAAGGGCCCCAAATTTAAAAGAAAATGGCTCTGAATATAGTCTTTTAGAGAAAATATACAATGCCTTATTCTACTCTGTTTTGGAGTATATACACAACTCAGTATGCCCTCTCATGTAAAATACAGAAATTCTAATTTCACCCGAATCCAAAAAATCTAAATAATATCTAGGCACCCCAATGTTAAAAACAAAATTTCTCTGAATATAGTCTCTCAGAAAACATATGCAAAGCCCTATTCTACTCTGCTTTGGAGTATATAAACCAACTCAGTGTGCTCTCTCAGGTAAAATACCGAAATTCTAATTTTACGTGAATCTAAATAAATCTAAATATTATCTAGAAAACCGAATGTTAAAAGGAAAATTTCTCGGATACAATGTGTCAGAAAAAATATACAATGATTTTTTCTACTCTGTTTTGGAGTATATACACCAACTCAATATGCTCTCTCATGTAAAATACCGAAATTCTAATTTTACACGAATGAAAAACCTAAATAATATCTAGGCGCTACAAAGTTAAAAAAAATGGCTCTGAATATAGTCTGTTAGAGAAAATATACAATGCCTTATTCTACTCTGTTTTGGAGTATAGACACCAACTCAGTATGCTCTCTCATGTAAAATACAGAAATTCAAATTTCACCCGAATCGAAAAAATCTAAATAATATCTAGGCACCCCAATGTTAAAAACAAAATTGCTCTGAATATAGTCTGTCAGAAAACATATGCAATGCCCTATTCTACTCTGTTTTGGAGTATATAAACCTACTCAGTATGCTCTCTCAGGTAACATACCGAAATTTTAATTTTACGTGAATCGAATAAAATCTAAATATTATCTAGGCACCCAAATGTTAAAAGCAAAATTGCTTTGAATATAATCTGTCAGAGAAAATATACAATGCCCTGTTCTACTTCGTTTTGGAGTATATACACCAACTCAATATTCTCTCTTCTGTAAAACACCGAAATTCTAATTTTACGCAAATGGAAAAAACCTAAATAATATCTAGGCGCCCCAAAGTTAAAAAAATGGCTCTGAATGTAGTCTGTTAGAAAAAATATACAATGCCTTATTCTACTCTGTTTTGGAGTATATACACCCACTCAGTATGCTCTCTCATGTAAAATACCGAAATTCTAATTTTACACAAATTGAAAAAACCTAAATATTATCTAGGCACCCCAACGTTAAAAACAAAATTGCTCTGAATATAATCTGTCAGAAAAAACATAAAATGCCCTATTCTTCCCTGTTTTGAAGTATATACAAAAACTCAGTATGCTCTCTCATGTAAAATACCGAAATTGTAATTTTACGTGAATCGACAAAAATCTTAATATTATCAAAGCACCCGAATGTTAAAAACAAAATTGCTCTGAATGTAGTCTGTCAGAAAAAATATACAATGCCCTATTCGACTCTGTTTTGGAGTATATACACCAACTCCATAGGCTCTGTCATGTAAAATACAGAAATTCTAATTTTACCCGAATCGAAAAAATCTAAATATTATCTAGGCACCCCAATGTTAAAAACAAAATTGTTCTGAATATAATCTTTCAGAAAAAATATACAACGCCTTATTCTACTCTGTTTTGGAGTATATACACAAAGTCAGTATGCTCTCTCATGCAAAATACTGAAATTCTAATTTTACGCGAATCAAAAAATATCTAAATATTAGCTAGGCACCCCAATGTTATAAAGAAAATTGTTCTGAATATAATGTGTCAGAAAAAAATATACAATGGCCTATTCTACTCTGTTATGGAGTATATACACCAACTCCATATGCTCTCTAATGTAAAATTAAAAAATTCTATATTTGACCAAATCGAAAAAAATCTAAATAATATCTAGGCAACCCAATGTTAAAAGCAAAATTGCTCTTAATATAATCAGTCAGAAAAAATAGACAATGCCCTTTTTTAATCTGTTTGTAGTATATAAACTACCTCAGTATGCTATCTCATGTAAAATACAGAAATTCTAATTTTACGCAAATCAAAAGAAATCCAATAATATCTAGGTGCCCCAAAGTTAAAAGAAAATGGCTATGAATATACTCTGTTAGAAAAAATACACAATGCCTTACTCTACCCTGTTTTGGAGTATATACACCAACTCAGTATGCTCTCTCATATAGAATACCAAAATTCTAAATTTACGTGATTGGAAAAAAATCTGAATATTTTCTAGGCACCCGAATGTTAAAAGCAAAATTGCTCTGAATATAATCTGTCAGAAAAAATATACAATGCCCTTTTCTACTCTGTTTTCGAGTATATACACCAACTCAATATGTTCTCTACCGTAAAATACCAAAATTATAATTTTATGTGAATCGAAAAAAGTCTAAATAATATCTAAGGGCCCCAAATTTAAAAGAAAATGGCTCTGAATATAGTCTTTTAGAGAAAATATACAATGCCTTATTCTACTCTGTTTTGGAGTATATACACAACTCAGTATGCCCTCTCATGTAAAATACAGAAATTCTAATTTCACCCGAATCCAAAAAATCTAAATAATATCTAGGCACCCCAATGTTAAAAACAAAATTTCTCTGAATATAGTCTCTCAGAAAACATATGCAAAGCCCTATTCTACTCTGCTTTGGAGTATATAAACCAACTCAGTGTGCTCTCTCAGGTAAAATACCGAAATTCTAATTTTACGTGAATCTAAATAAATCTAAATATTATCTAGAAAACCGAATGTTAAAAGGAAAATTTCTCGGATACAATGTGTCAGAAAAAATATACAATGATTTTTTCTACTCTGTTTTGGAGTATATACACCAACTCAATATGCTCTCTCATGTAAAATACCGAAATTCTAATTTTACACGAATGAAAAAACCAAAATAATATCTAGGCGCTACAAAGTTAAAAAAAATGGCTCTGAATATAGTCTGTTAGAGAAAATATACAATGCCTTATTCTACTCTGTTTTGGAGTATAGACACCAACTCAGTATGCTCTCTCATGTAAAATACAGAAATTCAAATTTCACCCGAATCGAAAAAATCTAAATAATATCTAGGCACCCCAATGTTAAAAACAAAATTGCTCTGAATATAGTCTGTCAGAAAACATATGCAATGCCCTATTCTACTCTGTTTTGGAGTATATAAACCTACTCAGTATGCTCTCTCAGGTAACATACCGAAATTTTAATTTTACGTGAATCGAATAAAATCTAAATATTATCTAGGCACCCGAATGTTAAAAGCAAAATTGCTTTGAATATAATCTGTCAGAGAAAATATACAATGCCCTGTTCTACTTCGTTTTGGAGTATATACACCAACTCAATATTCTCTCTTCTGTAAAACACCGAAATTCTAATTTTACGCAAATGGAAAAAACCTAAATAATATCTAGGCGACCCAAAGTTAAAAAAATGGCTCTGAATATAGTCTGTTAGAAAAAATATACAATGCCTTATTCTACTCTGTTTTGGAGTATATACACCAAGTCAATATGCTCTCTCATGTAAAATACCAAAATTCTATATTTACGTGAATCGAAAAAAATCTAAATATTATCTCGGCACAACAATCTTAAAAACAAAATTGCTCTGAATATAATCTGTCAGAAAAAATATACAATGCCATATTCTAATCTTTTTTGGAGTATATAGACAAACTCCATATGCTCTCTCATTTAAAATACAGAAATTGTATATTTAAGCGTATTGAAATAAATCTAAATATTATCTAGGCAGCACAATGTTAAATGCAAAGTTGCTCTGCTTATAATCTGTCACAAAAAATATACAGTGCCCTTTTGTACTCTTTATTGTAGTATATACACCAACTCAATATGCTCTCTCTTTTAAAATACCGAAATTGTAATTTTACGTGAATTTAAAAAATCTAAATAATATCTAGGCGCCGGAAAGTTAAAAGATAATGACCCTGAATATAGTCTGTTAGGAAAAATATACAATCCCTTTTTCTACTCTGTTTTGGAGTATATACACCAACTCAGTATGCTCTCTCATGTAAAATACTGAAATTCTAATTTTATGCGAATCGAAAAATATCTAAATATTAGCTAGGAACCCCAATGTTATAAACAAAATTTCTCTGAATATAATCTGTCAGAAAAAATATACAATGCCTTATTCTACTCAGTTTTGGAGTATATACACCAACTCCATATGCTCTCTCATGTAAAATACAAACATTCTATATTTAACTGAATCGAAAAAAATCTAAATAATATCTAGGCACCCCAGTGTTAAAAGCAAAATTTCTCTGAATATAATCTTTCAGAAAAAATATACAATGCCCTTTTCTACTCTGTTTTGTAGTATATACACCACCTCAATATGCTATCTCATGTAAAATACCGAAATTGTAATTTTACGTGAATTGAAAGAAATCTAAATAATGTCTATGCGCCCCAAAGTTAAAAGAAAATGGCTATGAATATAATCTGTTAGAAAAAATATACAATGCCTTATTGTACTCTGTTTGGGAGTATATACACCTACTCAGTATGCTCTCTCATGTAAAATACCAAAATTCTAAATTTACGTGAATCCAAAAAAATCTAAATATTATCTAGGCACCCGAATGTTAAAATCAAAACTTCTCTTAATATAATCTGTCAGAAAAAATATACAATGCACTTTTCTACTCTGTTTTCGAGTATATACACCAACTCAATATGCTTTCTCAGGTAAAATTCGGAAATTCTAATTTTACGCGAATCGAAAAAAGTCTAAATAATATCTAGGTGCCCCAAATTTAAAAGAAAATGGCTCTGAATATAGTCTGTTAGAGAAAATATACAATGCCTTATTCTACTCTGTTTTGGAGTATGTACACCAACTCAGTATGCTCTCTCATGTAAAATACAGAAATTCTAATTTCACCCGAATGGAAAAAATCTAAATATTTTCTAGGCACCCTAATGTTAAAAACAAAATTTCTCTGAAAATAATCTGTCAGAAAACTTATGCAATGCCCTATTTTCCTCGTTTTTGGAGTATAGAAACCAACTCAGTATGCTCTCTCATGTAAAATACGGAAATTATAATTTTACGCGAATGAAAAAATATCTATATATTAACTAGGCACCCCATGGTTATAAACAAAATTGCTCTGAATATTATCTGTCAGAAAAAATATACAATTTTCAATTCTACACTGTTTTGGAGTTTATAAACCAACTCCATATGCTCTCTCATGTAAAATACAATAATTCTATATTTGACCAAATTCAAAAAAATCTAAATAATATCTAGGCACCCCAGTGTTAAGAGCAAAATTGCTCTGAATATAATCTGTCAGAAAAAATATACAATGTTCTTTTCTACTCTTTTTTGTAGTATATACACCAACTCAATATGCTCTCTCTTGTAAAATACCGAAATTCTAATTTCACCTGAATCGAAAAAATCTAAATAATATCTAGGTACTTCAATGTTAAAAACAAAATTGTTCTGAATATAATATGTCAGAAAACATATGCAATGCCCTATTCTACTCTGTTTTGGAGTATATAAACCAACTCAGTATGGTCTCTCAGGTAAAATACAGAAATTCTAATATTACGTGAATCGAAATACATCTAAATATTATCTAGGAAACTGAATGTTAAAAGGAAAATTAATCGGAATACAATGTGTCAGAAAAAATATACAATGATTTTTTCTATTCTGTTTTAGAGTATATACACCAACCCAATATGCTCTCTCATTTAAAATACCGAAATTCTAATTTTACACGAATGGAAAAAACCTAAATAATATCTAGGCGCCACAAAGTTAAAAAAAAATGGCTCTGAATATAGTCTGTTGGAGAAAATATACAATGACCTTTTCTACTCTGTTTTGGAGTATATAAACCAACTCAGTATGCTCTCTCATGTAAAATACAGAAATTCTAATTTCACCCGAATCAAAAAAACTAAATAATATCTAGGCACCCCAATGTTAAAAACAAAATTGCTCTTAATATAATCGGTCAGAAAACATATGAAATTCCCTATTAACTCTGTTTTGGAGTATATAAACCAACTCAGTATGCTCTCTCAGGTAAAATACCGAAATTCTAATTTTACGTGAATCGAAATAAATCTAAATATTATCTAGGAACGCGAATGTTAAAAGGAAAATTGCTCAGAATACAATGTGTCTGAAAAAATATACAATGCCTTTTTCTACTCTGTTTTGGAGTATATACACCAACTCAATATGCTCTCTCATGTAAAATACCGAAATTTTAATTTTACGCTAATCGAAAAAATTTAAATCATATCTAGGTGCGCCAAAGTTAAAAGAAAATGGCTATAAATATTTTCTCTTAGAAAAAATATACAATGCCTTATTCTACTCTGTTTTGGAGTATATACACCAACACACTATGCTCTCTCATGTAAAATACCAAAATTCTAATTTTACCCGATTCGAAGAAATTTAAATATTATTTAGGCACCCTAATGTTAAAAGCAAGCTTGCTCTTAATATAATCTGTCAGAAAAAATATACAATGCCCTATTCTACTCTGTTTTGGAGTACATACACCAACTCCATATGCTCTCTCATGTAAAATACAGAAATTCTATATTTAAGCGAATCAAAAAAAATCTAAATATTATCTAGGCACCCGAATGTTAAAAGCCAAATTGCTCTGAATATAATCTGTCAGAAAAAATGTATAATGCCCTTTTCCACTTTGTTTTGGATTATGTACACCAACTCCATATGCTCTCTCATGTAAAATACTGAAATTCTAATTTTATGCGAATGGAAAAAACCTAAATAATATCTAGGGGCCCCAAAGTTAAAAAAAATTGCTCTGAATATAGTCTGTTAGAAAAAGTATACAATGCCTTATTTTACTCTGTTTTGTAGTATATACACCAACTCAGTATGCTCTCTCATGTAAAATACCGAAATTCTAATTTTACGCAAATCGAAAAAACGTAAATATTATCTAGGCACCCCAATGTTAAAAACAAAATTGCTCTGAATATAATCTGTCAGAAAAAATATACAATGCCTTCTTCTACTCTGTTTTGGAGTATATACACCAAGTCAGTATGCTCTCTCATGTAAAATACTGAAATTCTAATTTTACGTGAATTGAAAAATATCTAAATATGAGCTAGGCACCCCAATGTTATTAACAAAATTGTTCTGAATATAATCTGTCAGAAAAAATATACAATGCCCTATTCTACTCTGTTTTGGAGTATATACACCAATTCCATATGCTCTCTCATGTAAAATACAAAAATTCTATATTTGACCGAATCGAAAAAAATCTAAATAATATCTAGGCACCCCAATGTTAAAAACAAAAATGCTCTGAATATAATCAGTCAGAAAAAAAAGAAAATGCCCTTTTCTACTCTGTTTTGTAGTATATAAACTACCTCAATATGCTATCTCATGTAAAATACCGAAATACTAATTTTACGCGATTCGAAAGAAATCCAAATAATATCTAGGCGCCCCAAAGTTATAAGAAAATGGCTATGAATACACTCTGTTAGACAAAGTATTGAATGCCTTATTCTACTTTGTTTTGGAGTATATACACCAACTCAGTATGCTCTCTCCTATAGAATACCGAAATTCTAAATTTACGTGATTGGAAAAAAATCTAAATATTATCTAGGCACCCGATTGTTAAAAGCAAAATTGCTCTGAATATAATCGGTCAGAAAAAATATACAATACCCTTTTTTACTCTGTTTTCGAGTATATACACACACTCCATATGCTCTCTCATGTAAAATACCGAAATTCTAATTTTACCCAAATCCAAAAAGCTAAATATTATCTAGGCACCCCAATGTTAAAAACAAAATTGCTCTTAAAATAATCTGTATGAAAAAATATAAAATGCCTTATTCCACCCTATTTTGGAGTATATATACCAACTCAGTGTGCTCTCTCATGTAAAATTCCGAAATTCTAAATCTACGTGAATCGAAAAAAATCTAAATATTATCTAGGAACCCGAACTTTATAAGAAAAACCTCTATTAAAATAATGTGTACGAAAAAATATACAATCCCCGTTTCTACTCTGTTTTGTAGTATATACACCAACTCAATATGCTCTCTCATGTAAAACAAAGAAATTCTAATTTTACCCGAATCGAAAAAATCTAAATATTATCTAGGCACCCCAATGTTAAAAACAATATTGCTCTGAATACAATCTGCCAGAAAAGATATTCAATGCCCTATTCTAGTCTCTTTTGGTGTATATAAACCAACTCAGTATGCTCTCTCATGTAAAATAGAGAAATTCTATATTTACGTGAAACTAAAAAAATTTAAATATTATCTAGGCACCTTAATGTTAAAAGCAAAATTGCTCTGAATATAATCTGTCAGAAAAGATATACAATGCCCTATTCTACTCTGTTTTGGAGTATATACACCAACTCCATATACTCTCTCATGTTAAATACAGAAACTCTATATTTAAGAGAATTGAGAAAACTCTAAATATTATCTAGGCACCCGAATGTTAAAAGCAAAATTGCTCTGAATATAATCTGTCAGAAAAAATATACAATGCCCTTTTCTACTCTTTTTCGGTGTACATACACCAACTCCATATGCTCTCTCTTGTAAAATACAGAAATTCTATATTTAAACAAATCGAAAAAAATCTAAACATTCTCTAGGCACCCCAATGTTAAAAGCAGAATACTCCGAATATAAATTTTCAGAAAAAATATACAATGCCCTTTTCTACTGTGTTTTGGAGTATATACACCAACTCAATATGCTCTCTCATGTAAAATACCGAAATTCTAATTTTACGTGAATCGATAAAAATCTAAATAATATCTAGGCGCCCCAAAGTTAAAAGAAAATTGCTCTGAATATAGTCTGTTACAAATAATATACAATGCCTTATTCCACTCTGTTTTGGAGTATATACATCAACTCAGTAGGCTCTCTCATGTAAAATACAAATATTCTAATTTTATGTGAATCGTAAAAAATCTAAATATTATCTAGGAAACCCAATGTTAAAAACAAAATTGTTCTGAATATAATCTGTCAAAGAAAATATACAATGCCCAATTCTACTCTGATTTGGAGTATATACACCAACACAATATGCTCTCTCATATAAAATACAGAAATTCAAATTTAACCCAAATCCAAAAAATCTAACTATTATCTAGGCACCCCAATGTTAAATACAAAATTGCTATGAATATAATCTGTCAGAAAAAGTATACAATGCCTTATTCTACTCTGTTTTGGAGTATCTACACCATCTTCATATGCTCTCTGATGTAAAATACAGAAATTCTAATTTTACCAGAATCGAAAAAATCTAAGTATTATCTAGGCACCCCAATGTTAAATACAAAATTGCTCTGAATATATTGTATCAGAAAAAATATACAATGCCCTATTCTACTCTGTTTTGGAGTATATACAAAAACTCAATATGCTCCCTCATGTAAAATACAGAAATCGTAATTTTAGTCGAGTTGAAAAAATCTAAATATTATCTAGGCACACTAATGTTAAAAAAAAATTACTCTGAATATAGTCTTTCAGAAAAAAAATACAATGCCCTTTTCTATTTTGTTTTGGAGTATATACACCAACTCCATATGCTCTCTCATGTAAAAAAGACCAATTGTATATTTAAGAGAATCGAAAGAAATCTAAATATTATCTAGGCACCCCAATGTTAACAGCAAAATTTCTCTGAATATAATCTGTCAAAATAAATATACAATGCCCTATTCTACTCTGTTTCGGAGTATATACAACAACTCCATATGCTCTCTTATGTAAAATACAGAAATTCTGTATTTAAGCAAATCGAAAAGAATCTAAATATTATTTAGGCACCCCAATGTTAAAGCAGAATTATCTGAATATAATCTGTCAGAAAAAATATACAATGCCCTTTTCTACTGTGTTTTGCAGTATATTAACCAATTGAATATGCTCTCTCATATAAAATACCGAAATTCTAATTGAACAGGTATCGAAAAAAATCTCAATAATATCTAGGCGCCCCAAAGTTAAAAGAAAATGACTCTGAATATAGTCTGTTACAAAAAATATACAATGCCTTATTTTACTATATTTTGGAGTATATACGCCAACTCAGTATGCTCTCTCATGTAAAATACCGAAATTCTAATTTTAGGTGAATAGATAAAAATCTAAATATTATCTAGGCACCCCAATGTTAAAAGCAAAATTGCTCTGAATACAATCTGTCAGAGAAAATATACAATGCCCTTTTCTACTCTCTTTTGGAGTATATATACCAACTCAGTATGCTCTCTTATGTAAAATACCAAAATTCTAATTTTACGCGAATCGAAAAAAATCTAAATAATATCTAGGCACCCCAGAGTTATAAGAAAATGGCTCTGAATATAGTGTGTTAGAGAAAATATACAATGCCTTATTCTACTCTGTTTTGGAGTATATACACCAACTCCATATGCTCTCTCATATTAAATACAGAAATTCTAATTTTACCCGAATCGAAAAAATCTAAATATTATCTAGGCACCCAATGTTAAAAACAAAATTGCTCTGAATATAATCTGTTAGAAACAATATACAATGCCCTATTCTACTCTGTTTTTGGGTATCTACATCGACTCCATATGCTCTCCCATATAAAATACAGAAATTCTATATTTAAGCGAATCGAAATAAATCTAAATATTATCTAGGCACCCCAATGTTAAAAAAAAATTGCTCTGAATATAATCTGTCAGAAAAAATATACAATGCCCTCTTCTACTCTGTTTTGGAGTATATACACCAACTCAGTATGCTCTCTCATGTAAAATACCAAAATTCTAATTTTCGTGAATTGAAAAAAATCTAAATATTCTCTAGGCACCCCAGAGTTAATAGTAAAATTGCTCTGAATATAATCTGTCGGAAAAAATATACAATGCTTTTTTCTACTCTCTTTTTGAGTATATACACCATCTCAGTATGCTCTCTCATGTAAAATAAGGAAATTCTAATTTTACGTGAATCGAAAAAAATCTAAATAACAACTAGGCGATTCAATGTAAAAACAAAATGGCTCTGAATATAGTCTGTTAGAGAAAATACAGAATACCTTAATCTACTCTTTTTTGGAGTATATACACCAACTCAGTATGCTTTCTCATGTAAAATAAATTATAATTTTATGTGAATTGTAAAATATCTAAATATTATCTAGGCACCTCAATGTTAAAAACAAAATTACTCTGAATATAGTCTGTCAGAAAAAATGTACAATGCTTTTTTCTACTCTATTTTGGAGTATATACACCAACTTAATATGCTCTCTCATGTAAAATACAGAAATTCTATTTTTAAGCGAATCGAATAAAATCTAAATACTCTCTAGGTGCCTAAAAGTTAAAAGAAAATGGCTCTTAATATAGTCTGTTAGAAAAAATATACAATGCCTTATTTTACTTTGTTTTGGATAATATACAACAACAGTATGCTCTGTCATGTAAAATACAGAAATTCTGTATTTAAGCGAATCGAAAAAAATCTAAATATTATCTAGGTTGCTCACTGTTAAAAGCAACATTGCTGTGAATATAATCTGTCAGATAAAAAATACAATGCTGTGTTCTACCCTGTTTTGTAGTATATACACCAGTTCAGTATGCTCTCTTATGTAAAATACAGAAATTCTAATTTTACCCAAATCGAAAAAATCTAAATATTATCTAGGCACCCCAATGTTAAAAGCAAAATTGCTCTGTATATAATCTGTCAGAAGAAATATACAGTGCCCTTTTCTACTCTGTTTTGGAGTATATACACCACCTCAATATGATCTCTCATGTAAAATACATATATTCTAAGTTGACGCGAGTCGAAACAAATCTAAATATCTAGGCGCCCCAAATTTAAAAGAAAATGGCTCTGAATACAGTCTGTTATAAAAAATATACAATGCCTTATTCTACTCTGTTTTGGAGTATATCCACCAACTCAGTATGCTCTCTCATGTAAAATACCAAAATTCTAATTTTACATGAATCGAAAAATATCTAAATGTTATCTAGGCACCCTAATGATAAAAGCCAAATTTCTCTGAATATAATCTGTCAGAAAAAAATATATAATGACCTTGTCTACTCTGTTTTGGAGTATATAAACCAACTCAATATGCTCTCTCATGTACAAAATCAAAATTCTAACTTTACAGGAATCGAAAAAATTCTAAATAGTGTCTAGGCGCCCCAAAGTTAAAGAAAATGGTTCTGAATATAGTCTTTGAGGAAAAATATACAATGCCTTATTCCTCTATATTTTGGAGTATATACACCAACTCTCTATGCTTTCTCATGTAAAATACAGAAATTCTAATTTTACGTGAATCGAAAAAATCTAAGTATTATCAAGGCACCCCAATGTTAAAAGCAAAATTGCTCTGAATATAATCTGTCAGAAAAAATATACAATGCCATTTTCTACTCTGTTTTTGAGTATATACACCAACTCCATATGCTCTCTCATATTAAATACAGAAGTTCTATATTTAAGCGAATCGAAAAAAATCTAAAAATGATCTAGGCACCCCAGTGTTAAAAGCAAAATTACTCTGAGTATAATCTGTCAAAAAAAATATACAATGCCCTTTTCTAATCTGTTTTGGAGTATATACACCAACTCAATATGCTCTCTCATGTAAAATACAAAAATTCTAATTTTACGCGATTAAAAAAAATCTAAAAATGATCTAGGCACCCCAATGTTAAAACGAAATTGTTCCAAATATAATCTGTCACAAAAAATATACAATGTCCTATTCTACTCCGTTTTGTAGTATATACACCAACTCAATATGCTCTCTCATGTAAAATACAGAAATTCTAATTTTACGTGAATTGAAAAATATCTAAATCATATCGAGGTGCACCAAAGTTAAAAGAAAATGGCTCTGAATATAGTCTGTTAGAGAAAATTTAAAATGCCTTATTCTACTCTGTTTTGGAGTATATACAGCAACTCAGTTTACTCTCTCATGTAAAATATTGAAATTCTAATTTTACGTCAATCGAGAAAAATCTAAATATTATCTAGGCACCCCAATATTAAAAAAAATTGTTCTGAATATAATCTGTCAGAAGGAAGATACAATGTTCTATTATACTTTGTTTTGGCGTATATATACCAACTCCATATGCTCTATGCCATAAAATACGGAAATTCTATATTTAAGCGAATCGAAAATAATCTAAATATTGTCTAGGCACACCAATCTTAAAAGCAAAATTGCTCTGAATATAATCTGTCAGAAAAAATATACAATGCCCTTTTCTACTTTCTTTTGCAGTATATACACTAACTCAATATGCTCTCTTATGTAAAATACCGGAATTCTAATTTTACACGAATCGAAAAAAATCTAAATAATATCTATGCACTCCAAAGTTAAAAGAAAATGGCTCTGAATACAGTCTGTTAGAAAACATATACAAGGCCTTATTCTACTCTGTTTTGAACTATATATACCAACTCAGTATGCTCTCTCATGTAAAAAACAGAAATTCTAATTTTACCCAAATCGAAAAAATCTAAATATTATCTAGGCTCTCCAACGTTAAAAAAAATATTGCTCTCAATATAATCTGTGAGAAAAAATATACAATGCCCTTTTCTACTCTCTTTCATACTATATACACCAACTCAATTCGCTCTCATGTAAAATAACGAAATTCTAATTTTACACAAATCAAAAAAATTCTAAATAATATCTAGGCGACCCAAAGTTTAAAAAAAAGTCTCTTAATATAGTCTGTTCGAAAAAATATACAATGCCTTATTCTAGTCTGTTTTGGAGTATATACACCAACTCAGCATGCTGTCTCATGTAAAATACCGAAATTCTAATTTTACGCGAATCGAAAAAAATGTAAATATCATGGCGCCCCAAATTAAAAAGAAAATTGCTCTGAATATAGTCTGTTAGAAAACATATAAAATGCCTTATTCTACTTTGTATTCGAGTATATACACTGACTCAGTATCCTCTCTCATGTAAAATACAGAAATTCTAATTTCACGTGAATTGAATAAAATCTAAATATTATATAGGCACCCCAATGTTAAAAACAAAATTGCTTTGAATAAAATCTGTCAGAAAAAATATACAATGCCCTTTTCTACACTGTTTTGTAGTATATACAGCAACTCAATATGCTCACTCATGTAAAATACAGATATTCAAATTTTACGCAAATCGAAAAAAATATAAATAAAATCTAGATGCCCCAAAGATAAAAGATAATGGTTCTGAATATAGTCTGTTAGAAAAAAAAATACATCGCCTTATTCTACTTTTTATTGAAGTACATACACCAACTCAGTGTGCTCTCTCAGGTAAAATACATAAATTCTAATTTTACGTGAATCAAAAATAATCTAAATATTATCTAGGCATTTCAGTGTTATAATAAAAATTGCTCTGAATATGATCTGTCAGAGAAAATATACAATGCCCTTTTCTACTCTGTTTTGGAGTATATACACCAAATCAATATGCTCTCTCATGTAAAATACAGAAATTCTAAATATACGCGAATCGAAAGAAATCTAAATATTACCTAGGCACCCCAATTTAAAAAGCAAAATTTCTCTGAATACAATCTGTCAGAAAAAATATACAATGCCCTTTTTTACTCTGTTTGGGAGTATATACACCAACTAAATATGCTCTTTCCTGTAAAATACCGAAATTCTAAATATACGCTAATCGAATAAAATATAAATATTATCTAGGCATCCCAATGTTCATAGAAAAATTGCTCAGAGAATAATATGTCAGAAAAAATATACAATACCCTTTTCTAATCTGTTTTGGAGTATACACATCAACTCAATATGCTCTCTCATGTAAAATACAGAAATTCATATTTTACGTAAATCGAAAGAAATCTAAATATTATCTAGGTCCCCCAAGGTAAAAAGGAAAATTTCTCTGAATATAATGTCAGAAAAAACATACAATGCCTTTTTATACTCGGTTTTGGAGTATATACACCAACTCAATATGCTCTCTGATGTAAAAGTAAAAAGTTCTAAATTTATGCAAATTGAAAAAAATCTAAATATTATCTAGGCATCCCAATCTAAAAAGCAAAATTGCTCTGAATATATTCTGTCAGAAAAAATATACAATGTTATTTTCTACTCTGTTTTAAAGTATATACACCAACTCAATATGCTCTCTCACGTAAAATACCGAAATTTTAATTTTACGCAAATCGAAGAAATCTAAATATAATATAGGCACCCCAAGGTAAAAAGCAAATTTTCTCTGAACATACTCTGTCAGGAAAAATATACAATGCCCTTTTCTACTCTGTTTTGGAGTATATATATACACCAACTCAATATGCTCTCTCATGTAAAATAGAGAAATTCAAAATTTACAATATTCGAATATAATCTAAATATTTTCTAAGCTCCCCAATGTTAGTAGTATATTGCTTTGAATATAATCTGTCAGAAAAATATAAAATGCCCTTTTCTACTCTGTTTGGGAGTATATACACCAACTCAATATGCTCTCTCATGTAAAATACAGAAATTCTAATTTTACCCGAAACGAAAATATCTAAATATTATCTAGGCACCCCAATGTTAAAAACAAAATTGCTCATAATATAATCTGTCAGAAAAAATATACAATACCCTATTCTACTCTGTTTTGGAGTATATACAGCAACTCCATATACTCTCTCATATAAAATACAGAAATTCTATATTTAAGCGAATCAAAAAAAATCTAAATATTATCCAGGCACCCAAATCTTAAAAGCAAAATTGTTCTGAATATAATATATCAAAAAAATATACAATGCCATTTTCTACTCTCTTTTGGAGTATATACAACAACTCAATATGCCCTTTCATGTAAAATGACGAAATTCTAATCTTACGAGAATCAAAAAAAATATAAATAATATCTAGGCTCCCGATACATAAAAGAAAATGGCTCTCAATATACTCTGTTAGAAAAATTATACAATGCCTTAGTCTACTCTCTTTTGGAGTATATACACCAACTCAGTGTGCACTCTCAAGTAAAATACCGAAATTCTAATTTTACCTAAATCGAAAAAATCTAAATATTATCTAGGCACCCCAATGTTAAAAACAAAATTTCTCTGAATGTAATTTGTCAGAAAAAAATTACAGTCCCCTATTCAACTCTGTTTTGGAGTATATACACCAACTCAATATGCTCTCCCATGTAAAATACAGAATTTCAATATTTAATAGAATTGAAAAAAATCTAAATATTATCTAGGCACCACAATGTTAAAAGCAAAATTGCTCTGAATATAATCTGTCAGAAAATATATACAATGCCCTATTCTACTCTGTTTTGGAGTATATACACCAACTTTATACGCTCTCTCATGTAAAATACCGAAATTCTAATTTTATGCGAATAGAAAAAAATCTAAATAATATCTAGGCGCCCCAAGGTAATAAGAAAATGGCTCTGAATATAGTCTGTTTGAAATGATATACAATGCCTTTTTCTACTTGGTTTAGGAGTATATACACCAACTCCTTATGCTCTCTCATGTAAAATACAGAAATTCTAATTTTACCCGAATCGAAAAAATCTAAATATTATCTAGGCACCCCAATGTTAAAAACAAAATTGCTCTGAATATAATCTGTCAGAAAAAATATACAATGTTCTATTCTACTCTCATTTGGAGAATATACACCAACTCAGTATGCTCTCTTATGTAAAATACCAAAATTCTAATTTTATGTGAATCAAAACAAATCTAAATATTATCTAGGCACCCCAATGATTAAATCAAAATTGCTCTGAATATAATCGGTCAGAACATATATACAATGCCTTTTCTACTGTGTTTTGGAGTATATAAACCCACTCAATATGCTCTCTCATGTAAAATACCAAAATTCAAATTCTAAGTGAACTGAAAAAAATTTAAATAATATCTAGGCACACCAAAGTTAAAAGAAAATGGTTCTGAATATAGTCTGTTAAAAAAATATAAAATTTCTAATTCTACTCTGTTTTGGAGTATATACACTAACTCAGTATGCTCTCTCATGTAAAATAACGAAATTCTAATTTTACGTAAATCGAAAAAAATCTGAATATTATCTAAGCACCCGAATATTAAAAGCAAAATTGCTCTGAATATAATCTGTCAGAAAAAATATACAATGCCCTTTTCTCCTCTGTTTTGTAGTATATACACCAACTCAATATGCTTTCTCATGTAAAATACAGAAATTCTAATTTTACCTGAATTGAAAAAATCTAAATATTGTCTACACCAACTCCATATGCTCTCTCATGAAAAATACAGAAATTCTTTATTTAAGCGAATCAAAAAAATCTAAATATTATCTAGGCACACAAATATTAAAAAAAAATGCTCTGAATATAATCTGTGAGAAAAAATATAAAATGCCGTATTATACTCTGTTTTGGAGTATATACACAAACTCCATATGCTCTCTCATGACAAATACAGAAATTCTATATTTAAACAAATGGAAAAAAATCTAAATATTATCTACGAACCCCAGTGTAATAAGCAAAATTGCTCTGAATGTAATCTGTTAGAAAAAATATACAATACCCTTTTCTACTCTGTTTTGTGGTATATAAACCAACTCAATATGCTCTCTCATGTAAAACACCGAAATTCTAATTTTACGCGAATCAAAAAAATTTAAATAATATCTAGGCACCCCAAAGTTAAAAAAAATGGCTCTGAATATAGTCTGTTAGAAAAAATATACAACGCCTTACTCTACTTTGTTTGGGGTATATACACCAACTGAGTATGCTCTCACATGTAAATTACCAAAATTCTAATTTTACGTGAATCGAAAAAATTCTAAATATTATCTAGGCACCGCAATGTTAAAAATAAAATTTCTCTGAATATAATCTGCCAGAAAAAATATACAATGCCATTTTCTACTCTGTTTTGGAGTATATACATTAACTCCATAGGCTCTCTCATGTAAAATACAGAAATTCTATATTTAAACGAATTGAAAAAAATGTAAATATTATCTAGGCACCCCAATGTTAACAACAATATTGCTCTGAATATAATCTGTCAGATAAAATATACGATGCCCGTTTCTACTCTGTTTTGTTGTATATACACCAACTGTATACGCTCTTTCATGTAAAATACTGAAATTCTAATTTTACCCAAATCGAAAAATTCTAAATATTATCTAGGCTCCCCGTCTTAGAAACAAAATTGCTCTGAATATAATCTGTCAGAAAAAATATACAATGCACTTTTCAACTCTGTTTTGGAGTATATACTCCAACACAATATGCTCTCTCCTGTAAAATACCGAAATTCTAATTTTATGTGAATTGAAAAAAATCTAAATAATATCTAGGCGCCCCAAAGTTAAAAGAATATGGCTCTGAATATAGTCTGTTAGAAAAAATATACAGTGCCGTATTCTACTCTGTTTTGGAGTATATAAACAAACTCAATATGCTCTCTCATGTAAAATACAGAAATTCTAATTTTACCCGAATCGAAAAAATCTAAAAATTATCTAGGCACCCCAATGTTAAAAGCAAAATTGCTCTGAATATAATCTGTCAGAAAAAAATATACAATGCCCTTTTTTACTCTGTTTTGTAGTATATACACCAACTACATATGCTGTCTCATGTAAAATACAGAAATTCTATATTTAAGCTAATCAAAAAAAATCTAAATATCATGTAGGCACCCCAAAGTAAAAAAGAAAATTGCTCTGAATGTAATCTGTCAGAAAAAATATACAATGCCCTTTTCTACTCTGTTTTGGGGTATATAAACCAACTCAATATACTCTCTCATGTAAAATACGAATATTCTAATTTTACGTGAATCAAAAATAATTTACATAATATCTAGGCACCCCAAAGTTAAAAGAAAATGGCTCTGAATATAGTCTGTTACAAATAAAAATACAATTCCTTATTCTACTCTGTTTTGGGGTATATACACCGACTCCATATGCTCTCTAATATAAAATACCAAAATTCTAAATTTAAGAAAATCGAAAAAAATCTAAATATTATATAGGCACCCCAATATTAAAAGCAAAATTGCTCTAAATATAATCTGTCAGAAAAAATATAAATGCCCCTTTCTACTCTGTTTTGTAGTATATACACCAACTCAATATTCTCTCTCATGTAAAATACAGAAACTCGAATTTTACCCAAATCAAACAAATCTAAATATTATGTAGGCACCCGAATGTTAAAAAAAAAAACTTCTCTGAATATAATCTGATAGAGAAAATATAAAATGCCCTATTCTACTCCGTTTTGGAGTATGTACACCAACTCAGTATGCTCTCTCATGTAAAATACAGAAATTGTATATTTAAGCGAATCGAAACAAATCTAAATATTATCTAGGCACCCGAATGTTAAAAGCAAAATTCCTCTGAATATAATCTGTCATAAAAAATATACAATGCCCTTTTCTACTCTGTTTTGGGGTATATAAACCAACTCAATATACTCTCTCATGTAAAATACGAATATTCTAATTTTACGTGAATCAAAAATAATTTACATAATATCTAGGCACCCCAAAGTTAAAAGAAAATGGCTCTGAATATAGTCTGTTACAAATAAAAATACAATTCCTTATTCTACTCTGTTTTGGGGTATATACACCGACTCCATATGCTCTCTAATATAAAATACCAAAATTCTAAATTTAAGAAAATCGAAAAAAATCTAAATATTATATAGGCACCCCAATATTAAAAGCAAAATTGCTCTAAATATAATCTGTCAGAAAAAATATAAATGCCCCTTTCTACTCTGTTTTGTAGTATATACACCAACTCAATATTCTCTCTCATGTAAAATACAGAAACTCGAATTTTACCCAAATCAAACAAATCTAAATATTATGTAGGCACCCGAATGTTAAAAAAAAAAAACTTCTCTGAATATAATCTGATAGAGAAAATATAAAATGCCCTATTCTACTCCGTTTTGGAGTATGTACACCAACTCAGTATGCTCTCTCATGTAAAATACAGAAAATGTATATTTAAGCGAATCGAAACAAATCTAAATATTATCTAGGCACCCGAATGTTAAAAGCAAAATTCCTCTGAATATAATCTGTCATAAAAAATATACAATGCCCTTTTCTACTCTGTTTTTATTATATACACCAACTCAATATGCTCTGAATATAATCTGTCAGAAAAAATATACAATGCCCTATTCTACTCTTATTTGGAGTACATACAGAAACTCCATATGCTCTCTCATGTAAAATACCGAAATTCTAATTTTACGTGAATCGAAAAAAATCTAAATAATATCTAGGCGCCTCAAAGTTCAACGAAAATGGCTCTAAATATAGTCTGTTAGAAAAAATATAGAATACCTTATTCTAATCTGTTTTGGAGTATATACACCAACTCAGGATGCTCTCTCATGTAAAATTGAGAAATTCTAATTTCACCCGATTCGAAAAAATCTAAATAATATCTAGGCAACACAATGTTAAAAACAAAATTGCTCTGAATATAATCTGTCAGAAAAAATATACAATGCCCCATTCTACTCTCTTTTGGGGTATATACAACAACTCAATATGCTCTCTCATGTAAAATACAGAAATTCTATATTTAAGCGAATTGAAAAAAATCTAAATATTATCTATGCATCCCATGTTAAAAACAAAATTGCTCTGAATACAATCTGTCAGAGAAAATATACGATACCCTATTCTACTCTTATTTGGACTATACACAGAAACTCCATATGCTCTCTCAGGTAAAACACCGAAATTCTAATTTTACGTGAATCGAAAAAAATCTAAATAATATCTAGGCGCCACAATGTTTCAGAAAAATAGCTCTGAATATAGTCTGTTAGAGAAAATATACAATGCCTTATTCTACTCTGTTTTGGAGTATATACACCAACTCCATATGCTCTCTCATGTAAAATACAAAAATTCTATATTTAAGGGAATCTAAAAAATCTAAATATTATCCTGGCACCCCAATGTTAAAAGCAAAGTTGCTCTGAATATAATCTGTCAGAAAAAATATACAATGCCCTATTCTACTCTGTTTTGGAGAATATAAACCAACTCCATATGCTCTCTCATGTAAAATACAGAAATTCTATATTTAAGGGAATCTAAAAAATCTAAATATTATCCTGGCACCCCAATGTTAAAAGCAAAATTGCTCTGAATATAATCTGTCAGAAAAAATATACAATGCCCTATTCTACTCTCTTTTGGAGTATATACACCAACACAGTATGCTCTGTTAGGTAAAATACAAAAACTCTAATTTTACCCGATTCAAAATAATCTAACTATTATTTAGGCAACCCAATGTTAAAAACAAAATATCTCTGAATATAATCTGTCAGAAAAAAATATACAATGCACTATTCTACTCTGTTTTGGAGTATATACACCGACTCCATATGTTCTCTCATCTAAAATACAGAAATACTATATTTAAGTGAATCGAAAAATATCTAAATATTACCTAAGCACCCCAATGTTAAAAGCAAAATTGCTCTGAATATAATCTGTCAGAAAAAATACACAATGGCATTTTCTACTGGGTTTTGTAGTATATACACCAACTCAATATGCTCTCTCATGTAAAATAAAGAAATTCTAATTTTACCCGAATCGAAAAAATCAAAATATTATGCAGGCAATGCAATGTTACAAACAAAATTGCTCTGAATATAATCTTTCAGAAAAAATATAAAATGCCATATTCTACTCTGTTTTGGAGTATATACACCAACTCAGCATGCTCTCTAATGTAAAATACCAAAATTCTAATTTTACCCGAATCGAAAAAATCAAAATATTATGCAGGCAACGCAATGTTACAAACAAAATTGCTCTGAATATAATCTTTCAGAACAAATATTCAATTCCCAATTCTACTCTGTTTTGGAGTATATACACCAACACAGTATGCTCTCTCATGTAAAATACCGAAATTCTAATTTTACGTGAATCGAAAAAAATCTAAATATTATCTAGGCACTTCAACGTTAAAAACAAAATTTCTCTGAATATAATCTGTCAGAGAAAATATTCAATGCCCTATTATACTCTGTTTTGGGGTATGTAAACCAACTCCATATTCCCTCTCATGTAAAATACAGAAATTCTAATTTTACGCAAATAGAAATATATCTAAATAATATCCATGCGCCCCAAAATTAAAAGAAATTGGCTCTGAATATAGTCTGTAAAAAAACTATAAAATGCCTTATTCTACTCTGTTTTGGAGTATATATACCAACTTAGTATGCTCTCTTATGTAAAATAGAGCAATATTAAATTTACGTGAATCAAAAAAAATCTAAATATTATCTACGCACCCCAATGTTTAAAACAAAATTGCTCTGAATATAATCTGTCAGAAAGAACATACAATGTCCTATTCTAGTCTGTTTTAAAGTTTATACACCAACTCCATATGCTCTCTCATGTAAAATACAGAAATTCTAATTTTACTGGAATCGGAAAAATCTAAATATTATCTAGGCACCTCAGTGTTAAAAAAAATTGCTCTGAATATAATCTCTCAGAGAAAATATACAATGCCCTATTCTACTCTGTTTTGGAGTATATACACCAACTCCACATTCTCTCTCATGTAAAATACAGAAATTCTATATTTAAGCGAATCGAAAAAAATCTAAATATTAACTAGGCACCCCAAAGTTAAAAAAAAATCAATCTGAATATAATCTGTCAATAAAAATATACAATGCCCCATGCTACTCTGTTTTGTAGTATGTGCACCAACTCAATATGCTCTCTCATGTAAAATACCGAAATTCAAAATTTAGGTGAATAGAAAAAAATCTAAATATTATCTAGGCACTTTAATGTTAAAAACAAAATAGCTCTGAATATAAGCTGTCAGAAAAAATATACAATGCCCTATTCTACTCTGTTTTGGAGTATATACAGCAACTTCATATGCTCTCTCATGTAAAATAACGAAATTCCAAATTTACACGAATCGAAATAAATCTAAATAATATCTAGGCGCACCAAAGTTAAAAAAAATGTGTCTAAATAGAGTTTGTAAGAAAAAATATACAATGCCTTATTCTTCTCTGTTTTCGAGTATATACACCAACTCCATATGGTCTCTCAAGTAAAATACAGAAATACTATATTTAAGCGAATTGAAAAAATTCTAGATATTATCTAGGCACCCCAATGTGAAAAGCAAAATTGCTCTTAATACAGTCTGTCAGATAAAATATACAATGCCCTTTAATTCTCTGTTTTGTAGTATATACACCAACTCAATATGCTCTCTCATGTAAAATACAGAAATTCTAATTCTACCAAAATCGAAAAAATCTAAATATTTTTTAGGCACCCCAGTGTTAAAAAAAAATTGATCTGAATATAATCCGTCAAAAAAATATACAATGCCCTATTCTACTCTGTTTTGGAATATATACACCAACTCCATATGCTCTCTAATGTAAAATACAAAAATTCTATATTTAAGCGAATCGAAAAAAATCTAAATATTATCTAGGCACCCCAATGTTAAAAGGAAATTTGCTCTTAATATAATCTGTAAGAAAAAATATATAATGCCCTTTCGTACTCTGTTTTGGGGTATATACACCAACTCCATATGCTCTCTCATGTAAAATACAGAAATTCTAATTTTACACGAATCGAAATATATCTAAATAATATCTAGGAGCCCCAAAGTTAAAAGAAATTGTCTCTGAATATAGTCTGTTAGAAAAAATATACTATGCCTTATTCTACTCTCTTTTGGGGTATATACACCAACTCAGTATGCTCTCTTATGTAAAATACAGCAATTCTAAGGTTACGTAAATCAAAAAAAACTAAATATTATCTACGCACCCCAATTTTAAAAACAAAATTGCTCTGAATATAATCTGTCAGAAAAAATATACAATGCCGTATTCTAATCTGTTCTAAATTTTATACACCAACTCCATATGCTCTCTCAAGTAAAATACAGAAATTCTATATTTAAGCGAATCGAAAAAAATCTGAATATTATCTAGGCACCCCAAAGTTAAAAACAAAATCGATCTGAATATAATCTGTCAGAAAAAATATACAATGCTTTTTTCTACTCTGTTTTCTAGTATATACACAAACTCAATATGCTCTCTCATGTAAAATACCGAAATTCTAATTTTATGCGAATCGAAAAAAATCTAAATAATATGTAGATGCCCCAAAGTTAAAAGAAAATGGCTCTGAATATAGTCTGTTAGATAAAATTTGCAATGCCTTATTCTACACTTTTTTGGAATATATACACCAACTCAGTATGCTCTCTCAAGTAAATTACAGAAATTATAATTTTACGTGAATCAAAAGAAATCTAAATATTATCTAGGCACCCCAATGTTAAAAACAAAATTTCTCTGAATATAATCTGTCAGAAAAAATATACAATGCCCTATTCTACTCTTTTGTAAAGTATATATACCATCTCCATATGCTCTCTCATGTAAAATACAGAAATTCTATATTTAACCGAATCGAAAAAATTCTAGATAGTATCTAGGCACCCCAATGTGATAAGCGAAATTGCTCCTAATATAATCTGTCAGATAAAATATACAATGCCCTTTACTTCTCTGTTTTGTAGTATATACACCCACTCAATATACTCTCTCATGTAAAATACAGAAATTCTAATTTTACCAGATTCAAAATAATCTACATATTATCTAGGCACCCCAATGTTAAAAGCAAAATTGCTCCTAATATAATCTGTCAGATAAAATATACAATGCCCTTTACTTCTCTGTTTTGTAGTATATACACCAACTCAATATGCTCTCTCATGTATAGTACGGAAATTCTAATTTTACGTGAATCGAAAAAAACCTAAATAATATATAGGTGCCACAAAGTTAAAGGAAAATGGCTCTGAATATAGTCTGTCAAAAAAAATACACAATGCCATTTTCTACTCTGTTTTGTAGTATATACACAAACTCAATATGCTCTGACATGTAAAATACAGAAATTGTAATTTTATAAGAATCGAATAAATCAAAATATTATGCAGGCAACCCAATGTTACAAACAAAATTGCTCTGAATATATTCTGTCACAAAAAATATTCAATCTCCTATTCTACTCTTCTTTGGAGTATATACACCAACTCAGTATGCTCTCTAATGTAAAATACCGCAATTCTAATTTCACGTGAATCGAAAAAAATCTATATATTATCTAGGCACTTCAATGTTAAAAACAATATTGCTCTGAATATAATCTGTCAGAAAAAATATACAATGCCCTATTCTACTCTGTTTTGGAGTATGTACACCAACTCAGTATGGTCTCTCATGTAAAATACCGAAATTCTAATTTTACCCGAATCGGAAAAATCAAAATATTATGTAGGCAACCCAATGTTACAAACAAAATTGCTCTGAATATAATCTGTCACAAAAAATATTCAATCCCCTATTCGACTCTGTTTTGGAGTATATACACCAACTTTATATGCTCTCTCATATAAAATACAAAAATTCAAAATTTAAGCAAATCAAAAAAAATCTAAATATTATATAGGCACCCCAATGTTCAAAAAAAATTACTGTGATTATAATCTGTCAGAAAGAATATACAATGCACAATTCTACTCTGCTTTGGGGTATATACTACAACTCAATATGCTCTCTCTTGTAAAATTCAGAAACTCTAATTTTACACGAATCGAAAAAATCTAAGTATGATCGAGACACCCCAATGTTAAATACAAAATTGCTCTGAATATAATCTATCAGAAAAAATATACAATTCCCTATTCTACTCTGTTTTGGAGTATATACACCAACTCCAAAAGCTCTCTCATGTAAAATACAGAAATTCTATATTTAAGCGAATCCACAAAAATATAAATATTATCTAGGCACCCCAATTTTAAAAGCGAAATTGCTCTGAATATATTCTGTCAGAGAAAATATACAATGCTTTTTTCTACTCTGTTTTGGAGTATATGCACCAACTCAGGAAGCTCTCTCATGTAAAATACCGAAATTCAAATTTTACGTGAATCAAAAAAATCTAAATAATATCTAGGCGCACCAATGTTAAAACAAAATAGCTCTCAATATAGTCTGTAAGAAAAAATATGCAATGCCTTATTCTACTCTGTATTGGAGTATATACAACAACTCAGTATGGTCTCTCATGTAAAATACAGAAATTCTAATTTTACCCGAATCGAAAACAATCTAAATGTTATCTAGGCACCCCAATGTTAAAAACAAAACTGCTCTTAATATAATCTGTCAGAAAAAAATATATAATGCCCTATTCTACTTTGTTTTGGAGTATATACACCAACTCAATATGCTCTCTCATGTAAAATACAGAAATATTAATTTTACCCGAGTTGAAATAAGCTAAATATTATCTAGCCACCCCAATGTTAAAAAAAATTGCTCTGAATATAATCTGTCAGAGAAAATATACAATACCCTTCTCTACTCTCTTTTGGAGTATATACACTAACTCCATCTGCTCTCTCATGTAAAATACAGAAATTGTATATTTAAGCGAATCAAAAAATTTCTAGCTATCATCTATGCACCTTAATGTTAACAGCAATATTTCTCTGAATATAATCTGTCAGAAAAAATATACAATGCCCTTTTCTACTCTGTTTTGGGGTATATACACCAACTCAATATGCTCTCTCATGTAAAATACAGAAATTCTGTATTTAAGGAAATCGAAAACAATCTAAATATTATCTAGGCACCCCAATGTTAACAGCAAAATTGCTCTGAATATAATATGTCAGAAAAACTATACAATGCCCTATTCTACTTTGTTTTCGAGTATATACACTAACTCCTTATGCTCTCTCATGTAAAATACCAAAATTCTAAATTTACGTGAATCGAAAAAAATCTAAATATTCTCTAGGCACCCCAGTGTTAAAAGCAAAATTGCTCTGAATATAATCTGTCCTAAAAAATATACAATGCCCTTTTCTACTCTGTTATTGAGTATATACACCAACTCAGTATGCTCTCTGATGTAAAATACCGAAATTCTAATTTTACGCGAATCGAAAACAATCTAAATAATAACTAGGCGCTTCAATGTAAAAAGAAAATGGCTCTGAATATAGTCTGTTTGGAAAAATACACAATGCCTTATTCTACTCTGTTTTGGAGTATATACCCCAACTCACTATGCTCTCTCATGTAATATACAGAAATTATAAATTTATGTGAATCGTAAAAAATCTAAATATTATCTAGGCAACCCAATGTGAATAACAAATTTGCTCTGAATATAATCTGTCATAAAAAATATACAATGCCATATTCTACTCTGTTTTGGTGTATATACACCGACTTCATATGCTCTCTCATATAAAACACCGAAATTCTATATTTAAGCGAATCGAAATAAATCTAAATATTATCTAGGCACCTTAATGTTAAAAGCAAAATTGCTCTGAATATCATCTGTCAGAAACACTATACAATGCCCTATTCTACTCTGTTTTCGAGTATATACACCAACTCAGTATGCTCTCTCATGTAAAATACCAAAATTCTAAATTTACGTGAATCGAAAGAAATCTAAATATTCTCTAGGCACCCCAGTGTTAAAAGAAAAATTGCTCTGAATATAATCTGTCAGAAAAAATATACAATGCCCTTTTCTACTCTGTTATTGTGTATATACACCAACTCAGTATGCTCTCTCATGTAAAATACCGAAATTCTAATTTTACGCGAATCGAAAAAAATCTAAATAGTAACTAGGCGCTTCAATGCAAAAAGAAAATGGCTCTGAATATAGTCTGTTTGGAAAAATACACAATGCGTTATTCTACTCTGTTTTGGAGTATATACACCAACTCACTATGCTCTCTCATGTAATATACAGAAATTATAATTTTATGTGAATCGTAAAAAATCTAAATATTATCTAGGCAACTCAATGTTAAAAACAAAATTGTTCTGAATATAATCTGTCAAAAAAAAATATACAACGCCCTATTCTACTCTGTTTTGGAGTATATACACCAACTCAATATGCTCTCTCATGTAAAATACAGAAATTCTAATTTTACCCAAATCCAAAAAATCTAAGTATTATCTAGGAACCCCAATGTTAAATACAAAATTGCTCTGCATATATTCTATCAGAAAAAATATACAATGCCCTATTCTACTCTGTTTTGGAGTATACACACCATCTCAATATGCTCTCTCATGGAAAATACAGAAATTCTAATTTTACCCGAATCAAAAAAATCTAAGTATTATCTAGGCACCCCAATGTTAAATACAAAATTGCTCCTAATATATTGTGTCATAAAAAATATACAATGCCCTATTCTATTCTGTTTTGGAGTATATACAAAAACTCAATATGCTCTCTCATGGAAAATACAGAAATTGTAATTTTAATCGAGTTGAAAAAATCTAAATATTATCTAGGCACCCTAAAGTTAAAAAAAAATTGCTCTGAATATAATCTGTCCGAAAAAATACACACTGCCCTTTTCTATTCTGTTTTGTAGTATATACACAAACTCCATATGCTCTCTCATGTAAAATACAAAAATTGTATATTTAAGAGAATTGAAAAAAATCTAAATATTATCTAGGCACTCCAATGTTAACAGCAAAATTTCTTTGAATATAATCTGTCAGAAAAAATATACAATGCCCTATTCTACTCTGTTGCGGACTATATACACCAACTCCATATGTTCTCTCATGTAAAATACCGAAATTCTATATTTAAGCGAATCGAAATAAATCTAAATATTATCTAGGCACCACAATGATAAAAACAAAATTGCTCCGAATATAATCTGTCAGAGAAAATATAGAATGCCCTATTCTACTTTGTTTTGGAGTATATACACCAACTCAGTATGCTCTCTCATGTAAAATACTGAAATTCTAATTTTACACGAATTGAAAAAAATCTAAATAATAACTAGGCGCTTCAATGTAAAAAGAAAATGTCTCTGAATATAGTCTGTTAGAAATAATACACAATGCCTTATTCTACTCTGTTTTGGACTACATACACCAACTCAGTATGCTCTCTCATGTAAAATACAGAAATTATAATTTTATGTGAATTGTAGAAAATCTAAATATTATCTAGGCAACCCAATGTTAAAAACAAAATTGTTCTGAATATAATCTGTCAAAAAAATATGCAATGCCCTATTCTCACTCATAGGTGGGTGATGAAAAATGAGAACACATGGACACAGAAAGGGGAGTACTAAACACTGGGGTTTATTGGGGGGAACAGGGGAGGGCCAGTGGGAGGGGGAGGTGGAGAGGGATAGCCTGGGGAGAAATGCCAAATGTGGGTGAAGGGGAGAAGAAAAGCAAAGTACACTGCCATGTGTGTACCTACGCCACTGTCTTGCATGCTATGCTCATGTACCCCAAAACCTAAAATCAAATAGAAAATAAAAAAAAAAAAAGAATCTGGAGACAACAGATGCTGGAGAAAATGTGGAGAAAAAGGAACACTTTTACACTGTTGCTGGGAGTGTAAATTAGTTCAACCATTGTGGAAGACAGTGTGGCAATTCCTCAAGGCCTTAGAAATAGAAATTCCATTCGACCCAGCAATCCCATTACTGGGTATATATCCAAAAGACTATAAATCGTTCTACTATAAGGACACATGTACACGATTGTTCATTGCAGCACTGTTTACAATAGCAAAGACCTGGAATCAACACAAATGCCCATCGATGATAGACTGGATTGGAAAAATGTGGCACATATACACCATGGAATATTATGCAGCAATCAGAAATGATGAGTTTGTGTCGTTTGTAGAGACATGGATGAATCTGGAGAACATCATTTTTAGCAAACTGACACAAGAACAGAAAATGAAACACCGCATATTCTCACTCATAGGTGGGTGACGAAAAATGAGAACACATGGACACGGAAAAGGGAGTACTAAACACTGGGGTCTACTGGGGGGAAAGGGGAGGGCCAGTGGGAGGGGGAGGCGGGGAGAAATAGCCTGAGGAGAAAAGCCAAATGTGGGTGAAGGGGAGAAGAAAAGCAAAGCACACTGCCATCTGTGTACCTACGCAACTGACTTGCATGCTCTGCTCATGTACCCCAAAACTTAAATCCAATAAAATATTCAAAAAATATATATACAACGCCCTATTCTACTCTGTTTTGGAGTATATACACCAACTCCATATGCTCTCTCATGTAAAATACAGAAATTCTATATTTAAGCGAATCCACAAAAATCTAAATATTATCTAGGCACCCCAATTTTAAAAGCGAAATTGCTCTGAATATATTCTGTCAGAGAAAATATACAATGCCCTTTTCTACTCTGTTTTGGAGTATATACACCAACTCAGGAAGCTCTCTCATGTGAAATACCGAAATTATAATTTTACGTGAATCAAAAAAATCTAAATAATATCTAGGCGCCCCAAAGTTAAAAAAAAATGGCTCTCAATATAGTCTGTAAGAAAAAATATGCAATGCCTTATTCTTCTCTGTATTGGAGTATATACAACAACTCAGTGTGGTCTCTCATGTAAAATACAGAAATTCTAATTTTACGTGAATCGAAAACAATCTAAATGTTATCTACGCACCCCAATGGTAAAAACAAAATTTCTCTTAATATAATCTGTCAGAAAAAATATATAATGCCCGATTGTACTTTGTTTTGGAGTATATACACCAACTCCACATGCTCCCTCATGTAAAATACAGAAATTCTAATTTTACCAGAATCGAAAAAATCTAAATATTATCTAGGCACCCGAAGGTTAAAAGCAAAATTGCTCTGAATATAATCTGTCAGAAATAATATATAATGCCCTATTCTACTCTTTTTTGGAGTATATACACCAACTCCATATGCTCTCTCATGTAAAATACCGAATTCTAATTTTACCTGAATGGAAAAAAACCTAAAGAATATCTAGGTGCCCCAAAGTTAAAAGAAAATGGCTCTGAATACGGTCTGTAAGAAAAAATATACAATGCCTTATTCTACTCTGTTTTGGAGTATATACACCAACTCAGTATGCTCTCTCATGTAAAATACCGAAATTCTAATTTTACCCGAATCGACAAAATCTAAATATGATCTAGGCACCCCAATGTTAAAAACAAAATTGCTCTGAATATAATCTGTCAGAAAAAATATACAATGCCCTATTCTACTCTTTTTTGGTGTATATAAACTAACTCAGTATGCTCTCTCATGTAAAATAGATAATTTCTAAATTTACGTGGATCGAAAAAAATCTAAATATTATCTAGGCAACGCAAAGTTAAAATCAATATTGCTCTGAATATAATCTGTCAGAAAAAATATACAATGCCCTATTCTACTCTTTTTTGCAGTATATACACCAACTCCATATGCTCTCTCATGTAAAAAACAGAAATTCTATATTTAAGCGAATAGAGAGAAATCTAAATATTATCTAGGCAATCCAATGTTGATAGCAAAATTGCTCCGAATAAAATCTGTCAGAAAAAATATACAATGCCCTTTTCTACTCTGTTTTGGTGCATATACAACAACTCAATATGCTCTCTCATGTAAAATACCGAAATCATAATTTTACGCTAATTGAATAAAATCTAAATATATACGTGCCCCAAAGTTAAAGAGAAATGGCTCAGAATATAGTCTGTTGAAAAAATATACAATACCTAATTCTACTCTGTTTTACAGTATATTCACCAACTCAGTATGCTCCCTCATGTAAAATACCGATATTCTAAATTTACACGAATCGAAAAAATCTAAATATTATCTAGGCACCGCAATGTTAAAAACAAAATTGCTCTGAATATCATCTGTCAGAAAAAAAATACAATACCCTATTCTACTCCTTTTTGGAGCATATACACCAACTCAATATGCTCTCTCATGTGAAATACCGAAATTATAATTTTAACAAAATCAAAAAATCTAAATATTATATAGGCACCCAAATGTTAAAAACAAAATTGCTCTGAATATAATCTCTCAGAAAAAATATACAAAGCCCTATTCTACTCTTTTTCGGAGTATATACAGCAACTCCATATGCTCTCTCATGTAAAATATAGAAATTCTTATCTTACGTGAATCGAAAAAAATGTAAATATTATCTAGGCACCCCATTGTTTAAAGCAGAATGCTCTGAATATAATCTGTTAGAGAAAATAATATACAATGCCCTTTTCTACGTTGTTTTGGAGCATATATATAAACTCAGCATGCTCTCTCATGTAAAATACAGAAATGCTAATTTTACACGAATCGAAAAAAATCTAAATATTATCTAGGCACCCCAATGTTAAAAGCAAAATTGCTCTGAATATACTCTTTCAGAAAAAATATACAATGCCCTTTTCTACTCTGTTTTGGAGTGTATACACCAACTCAATATGCTCTCTCATGTAAAATACGGAAATTCAAATTTTACTCGAATCGAAAAAGATCTAAATAAGATCTAGGCGCCCCAAAGTTAAAAGAAAATGGCTCTAAATGTAGTCTCTTAGAGATAATATACAATGCCTTATTCTACTCTGTTGTGGAGTATATACACCATCTCAGTATGCTCTATCATGTAAAATACAGAAATTCAAATTTTACTTGTATCTAAAAATATCTAAATATTATCTAGGCACCCCAATGTGAAAAAAAAATTTGCTATAAATATAATCTGTCATAAAAAATATACAATGCCCTATTCTACTCTGTTTTGGGGTATATACACTGACTTCATATGCTCTCTCATATAAAATACCGAAATTCTATATTTAAGCGAATCGAAATAAATATAAATATTATCTAGGCACCTTAATGTTAAAAGCAAAATTGCTCTGAATATAATCTGTCAGAAAAACTATACAATGCCCTATTCTACTCTCTTTTGGAGTATATACACCAACTCAGTATGCTCTCTCATGTAAAATATCAAAATTCTAAATTTACGTGAATCGAAAAAAATCTAAATATGCTCTAGGCATCCCAGTGTTAAAATCGAAATTTCTCTGAATATAATCTGTCAGAAAAAATATACAGTGTCCTTTTCTACTCTGTTTTTGTGTATATACACCAACTCAGTATGCTCTCTCATGTAAAATACCGAAATTCTAATTTTACACGAATTGAAAAAAATTTAATAATAACTAGGCGCTTCAATGTAAGAAGAAAATGTCTCTGAATATAGTCTGTTAGAAATAATACACAATGCCTTATTCTACTCTGTTTTGGAATATATACACCAACTGAGTATGCTCTCTCAAGTAAAATAAAAAAATTATAATTTTATGTGAATCGTAAAAAATCTAAATATTATCAAGGCAACCCAATGTTAAAAACAAAATTGTTCTGAATATAATCTGTCACAAAAAATATACAATGCCCTATTCTCACTCATAGGAGGGTGATGAAAAATGAGAACACATGAACACAGAAAGGGGAGTACTAAACACTGGGGTTTATTGGGGGGAACGGGGAGGGCCAGTGGGAGGGGGAGGTCGGGAGAGATAGCCTGGGGAGAAATGCCAAATGTGGGTGAAGGGGAGAAGAAAAGCAAAGCACACTGCCATGTGTGTACCTACGCAACTGTCTCGCATGCTCTGCTCATGTACACCAAAACCTAAAATCCAATAAAAAAGATAAAAAAAAAAAATCTGGAGACAACAGATGCTGGAGAGGATGTGGAGAAAAAGGAACACTTTTACACTGTTGGTGGGAGTGTAAATTAGTTCAACCATTGTGGAAGACAGTGTGGCAATTCCTCAAGGCCTTAGAAATAGAAATTCCAGGCCAGGCGTGGTGGCTCAAGCCTGTAATCCCAGCACTTTGGGAGGCCGAGGCGGGTGGATCACGAGGTCAACACATCGAGACCATCTTGGTCAACATGGTGAAACCCCGTCTCTACTAAAATTACAAAAAATTAGCTGAGCACGGTGGGGCGTGCCTCTAATCCAAGCTGCTTGGGAGGCTGAGGCAGGAGAATTACCTGAACCCAGGAGGTGGAGATTGCGGTGAGCCGAGATCGTGCCATTGCACCCCAGCCTGGGTAGCAAGAGCGAAACTCCGTCTCAAAAAGAAAAAAAAAAAAAAAATAGAAATTCCATTCGACCCAGCAATCCCATTACTGGGTATATATCCAAAAGACTATAAATCGTTCTACTATAAGGACACATGTACACGAATGTTCATTGCAGCACTGTTTACAATAGCAAAGACCTGGAATCAACCCAAATGCCCATCGATAAAAGACTGGATTGGAAAAATGTGGCACATATACACCATGGAATATTATGCAGCAATCAGAAATGATGAGTTTGTGTCGTTTGTAGGGACATGGATGAATCTGGAGAACAACATCGTTAGCAAACTGACACAAGAACAGAAAATGAAACACCGCATATTCTCACTCATAGGTGGGTGATGAAAAATGAGAACACATGGACACGGAAAGGGGAGTACTAAACACTGGGGTCTACTGGGGGGAAAAGGGGAGGGCCACTGGGAGGCAGAGGCGTGGAGGGATAGCCTAAGGAGAAATGCCAAATGTGGATGAAGGGGAGAAGAAAAGCAACGCACACTGCCATCTGTGTACCTACACAGCTGTCTTGCATGCTCTGCTCATGTACCCCAAAACTTAAATCCGATAAAAAATTAAATAAATATATACAATGCCCTATTCTACTCTGTTTTGGAGTATATACACCAACTCAATATGCTCTCTCATGTAAAATACAGAAATTCAAATTTTACCCGAATCGAAAAAATCTAAGTATTATCTAGGCACCCCAATGTTAAATACAAAATTGCTCTGAATATAATCTCTCAGAAAAAATATACAATGCCCTATTCTACTCTGTTTTGGAGTATATACACCATCTCTATATGCTCTCTCATGTAAAATAGAGACATTCTAATTTTACCTGAATCGAAAAAATCTAAGTATTATCTAGGCACCCTAATGTTAAATACAAAATTGCACTGAATATAATCAATGAGAAAAAAATATATAATGCCCTATTCAACTCTGTATTGGAGTATATACAAAAACTCAATATGCTCTCTCATGTAAAATACAGAAATATTAATTTTACCCCAGTTACAAAATCTAAATATTATCTAGCCACCCCAATGTTAAAAAAAAATTGCTCTAAATATAATCTGTCAGTGAAAATATACAATGCCCTTTTCTACTCTCTTTTGGAGTATACACACTAACTCCATATGCTCTCTGATGTAAAATACAGAAATTGTATATTTAAGCGAATTGAAAATAATCTATACAACATCTAGGCACCCCAATGTTAACAGCAAAATTTCTCTGTATATAATCTGTCAGAAAAAATATACAGTGCCCTATTCTACTCTGTTTCAAAGTATATACACCAACTACATACGCTCTCTCATGTAAAATACAGAAATTTTGTATTTAAACAAATCGAAATAAAATCTAAATATTCTCTAGGCACCCCAATGTTAAAAGCAGAATACTCTGAATATAATTTTTCAGAAAAAATATGCAATGCCCTTTTCTACTGTGTTTTGGAGTATATACACCAACTCAGTATGCTCTCTCATGTAAAATACCGAAATTCTAATTTTACGCGAATTGAAAAAAATCTAAATAATATCTAGGCATCCCAGAGTTAAAAGAAAATGGCTCTGAATATACTCTGTTAGAAAAAATATACAATGCCTTATTCTACTTTGTTTTGGAGTATATACACTAACTCAGTATGCTCTCTCATGTAAAATAGCAAAATTCGAATTTTACGTGAATTGAAAAAAATCTAAATATTATCTAGGCACCCGAATGTTAAAAGCAAAATTTCACTGAATATAATATGTCAGAAAAAATATACAATACCCTTTTCTACTCTGTTTTAAAGTATATACAACAACTCAATATGCTCTCTCATGTAAAATACCGAAATTCAAATTTTACTCAAATCGAAAAAAATCTAAATAATATCCAGGCGCCCCAAAGTTAAAACAAAATGGCTCTAAATATAGTCTGTTTGAAAAAATATACAATGCCTTATTCTACTCTGTTTTGAAGTATTTACACCAACTCAGTATGGTCTCTCATGTAAATTCAGAAATTCTAATTTATGTGAATCGAAATAAATCTCAATATTATCTAGTCACTCCAATGTTAAAAGCAAAATTTCTCTGAATATAATCTGTCAGAAAAAATATACAATGTTCCATTCTACTCTTTTTTGGGGTATATACACCGACTCCATATGCTCTCTAATATAAAATACCGAAATTCTATATTTAAGCGAATCGAAATAAATGTAAATATTATCTACGCACCCCAATGTTAAAAGCAAAATTTCTCCGAATATAATCTGTCACAAAAAATATACAATGCCCTATTCTACTCTGTTTTGGAGTATATACAGCAACTCAGTATACTCTCTCATGTAAAATACCAATATTCTAATTTTACGTAAATCGATAAAAATCTTAATATTCTCTAGGCACCCCAGTGTTAAAAGCAAAATTGCTCTGAATATAATCTGTCCGAAAAAATATACAACGTCCTTTTCTACTCTGTTTTGGGGTATATACACCGACTTCATATGCTCTCTCATATAAAATACCGAAATTCTATATTTAAGCAAATCAAAATAAATCTAAATATAATCTAGGCACCTTAATGTTAAAAGCAAAATTGCTCTGAATATAATCTGTCAGAAAAAATATACAATGCCCTTTTCTACTCTGTTTGTGAGTAAATACACCAACTCAGTACTCTCTCATGTCAAATTCTGAAATTCTAATTTTACGCGAATCGAAAAAAATCTAAATAATAACTAGGCGCTTCAATGTAAAAAGAAAATGGCTCTGAACATAGTCTGTTAGGAAAAATACACAATGCCTTATTCTACTCTGTTTTGGAGTATATACACCATCTCAGTATGCTCTATCATGTAAAATACAGAAATTCTAATTTTACGTGAATCGAAAAAAACCTAAATATTATCTAGGCACCCCAATGTGAAAAACAAAATTGCTCTGAATAAAATCTGTCATAAAAAAAATACAATGCCATATTCTACTCTGTTTTGGGGTATATAAACCGACTTCATATGCTCTCTCATATAAAATATAAAAATTCTATATTTAAGCGAATCGAAATAAATCTAAATATTATCTAGGTACCCCAATGTTAAAAGCAAAATTGCTTTGAATATAATCTGACAGAAAAAATACACACTGCCCTTTTCTACTCTGTTTTGCATTATATACACCAACTTAATATGCTCTCTCATGTAAAATACAGAAATTCTAATTTTACCAGAATCGAAAAATCTAAATATTATCCTGGCACCCCAATGTTAAAAACAAAATTGCTCGAAAAAAAATCTGTCAGAGAAAATATACAATGACCTATTCTATTCTGTTTTGGAGTATATAAATCAAATCCATATGCTATCTCATGAAAAATACAGAAATTCTATATTAAAGCGAATCGAAAAAAATCTAAATAATATCTAGGCACCGCAAAGTTGAAAGAAAATGGCTCTGAATATAGTGTATTAGAAAAATTATTCTACTCTGTTTTGGAGTATATACACCAACTCAGTATGCTCTCTCATGTAAAATACAGAAATTTTAAATTTACCCGAACTGAAAAAATCTAAATATTATCTAGGCACAAGAATGTTAAAAACAAAATTGCTCTGAATATAATCTGTCAGGGAAAATATACAATGCCCTATTCTACTCTGTTTTGGAGTATATACACCAACTCCATATGCTCTCTCATGTAAAATACAGAAATTCTATATTTAAGCGAATCGAAAAAATTCTATATAATATCTAGACGCCTCAAAGTTGAAAGAAAATGGCGCTGAAAATAGTCTGTTAGAAAAAATATACAATGCCTTATTCTATTCTGTTTTGGAGTATATACACCAACTCAGTATGCTCTCTCATGTAAAATACAGAAATTCTAATTTTATGCGAATCGATATAAATCTAAATAATATCTAGGCACCCCAAATATAAAATAAAATGGCTCTGAATATAGTCTGTTAGAAAAAATATACAATGCCTTATTCTACTCTGTTTTGGAGTATATATACCAACTCAGTATGCTCTCTCATGTAAAATACAGAAATTCTAATTTTACGCAAATCGAAGAAATCTAAATATTATCTAGGCAACCCAATGGTAAAAACAAAATTTTTCTGAATATAATCTGTCAGAGAAAATATACAATGCCCTATTCTACTCTGTTTTGGTGTATATACACCAACTCCATATGCTCTCTCATGTAAAATACAGAAATTCTATATTTAAGCGAATCGAAAAAAATCTAAATATTTTCTAGGCATACCTATGTTAACAAAAAAATTCTTCTGAATATAATCTGTCAGAAAAAATATACAATGCCCTTTTCTACTCTGTTTTGTAATATATACACCAATTCAATATGCTCTCTCATGTAAAATAATGTAATTCTAATTTTACGTGAATCGAAAAAAATCTAAATATTATGTAGGCACCCCAGTGTTAAAAGCCAAATTTCTCTGAATATAATCTTTCAGAAAAAGTAAACAATGCCTCTTTCTACTTTGTTTTGGAGTATATACACCAACTCAATATGCTCTTTCATTTAAAATACGGAAATTCAAATTATACGAGAATCAAAAAAAATCTAAATAATATCTAGGCACCCCAAAGTTAATAGAAAATGGCTCTTAATATAGACTGTCAGTAAAAATATACAATGCCTTATATTACTCTGTTTCGGAGTATATAGACCAACTCAGTGTGCTCTCTCATGTAAAATACCGAAATTCTAATTTTACACGAATCAAAAAAAATCTGAAATATATCTAGGCGCCCAAAAGTTAAAAGAAAATGGCTCTGAATATAGTCTGTTAGAGAAAATATACAATGTCTTATTCTACTTTGTTTTGGAGTATATACACCAACTCAGTATTCTGTATCATGTAAAATACAGAAATTCTAATTTTACCCAAATCGAAAATATCTGAATATTATCTAGGAACCCCAATGTTAAAAACAATATTTTTCTGAATATAATCTTTCAGCGAAAATATACAATGCCCTATTCTACTATGTTTTGGAGTATATACACCAACTCCATATGCTCTCTCATGTAAAATACCGAAATTCTAATTTTATGGGAATCGATTAAAATCTAAATATTCTCTAGGCACCACAATGTTAATAGCAAAATTGCTCTCAATATAATCTGTCAGAAAAAATATACAATGCCCTTTTCTACTCTGCTTTGGAGTATATACACCAACTCAATATGCTCTCTCATATAAAATAATGTAATTCTAAATTTACGTGAATCGAAAAAAGTCTAAATATTACCTAGGCACCCCAGTGTTAAAAGCCAAATTGCTCTGAATATAATCTGTCAGAAAAAGTATACAATGCTTTTCTCTACTCTGTTTTGGAGTATATACACCAAATCAATATGCTCTCTCATGTAAAATACAGAAATTCTAATTTGACCTGAATCAAAAAAATCTAAATATAATCTAGGCACCCCAATGTTAAAAACGAAATTGCTCTGAATATAATCTGTCAAAAAATATATACAATGCCCTATACTCGTCTGTTTTGGAATATATACACCAACTCAGTATACTCTCTCATGTAAAATACTGAAATTCTAATTTTACGTGAATCGAAAAAAATCTAAATAATATCTAGGCACTGCAAAGTTGAAAGAAAATGGCTCTGAATATAGTCTGTTAGAGAAAATATACAATAGCTTATTCTACTCTGTTTTGGAGTATATACACCAACTCAGTATGCTCTCTCATGTAAAATACAAAAATTTTAAATTTACCCGAATCAAAAAAATCTAAATATTATCTAGGCACAAGAATGTTAAAACAAAATTGTTCTGAATATAATCTGTCAGAGAAAATATACAATGCCCTATTCTACTCTGTTTTGGAGTATATACACCAACTCCATATGCTCTCTCATGTAAAATACAGAAATTCTATATTTAAGCGAATCGAAAAAATTCTATATAATATCTAGACGCCTCAAAGTTAAAAGAAAATGGCGCTGAAAATAGTTTGTTAGAAAAAATATACAATGTCTTATTCTACTCTGTTTTGAAGTATATACACCAACTCAGTATGCTCTCTCATGTAAAATACCGAAATTCTAATTTATGCGAATCTATATAAATCTAAATAATATCTAGGCACCCCAAATATAAAAGAAAATGGCTCTGAATGTAGTCTGTTAGAAAAAATATACAATGCCTTATTCTACTCTGTTTTGGAGTATATACACCAACTCAGTATGCTCTCTCATGTAAAATACAGAAATTCTAATTTTACACAAATCGAAGAAATCTAAATATTATCTAGGCAACCCAATGGTAAAAACAAAATTTTTCTGAATATAATCTGTCAGAGAAAATATACAATGCCCTATTCTAATCTGTTTTGGAGTATATGCACCAACTCAGTATGCTCTCTCAAGTAAAATACAGAAATCCTAATTTTACTTGAATCAAAAATATCTAAATATAATCTAGGCACCCCAATGTTAAAAACAGAATTGCTCTGAATATAATCTGTCAGAATAAATATACAATGCCGTATTCTACTCTTTTTTGGAGTATATACACCAACTCCATATGCTCTCTCTTGTAAAATACAGAAATTCTATATTTAAGCGAATCAAAAAAAATCTAAATATTATCTAGGCACCCGAATATTTAAAGCAAAATTGCTCTGAATATAATCTGTCAGAAAAAATATACACTGCGATTTTCTATTCTTTTTTGTAGTATATACACCAACTCAATATTCTCTCTCATGTAAAATACTGAAATTTTAATTTTACGCGAATCGAAAAATATCTGAATAATATCTAGCTGCCCCAATGTTCAAAGAAAATGACTCTTAAGATAGTCTGTTAGAAAAAATATACAATGCTTTATTCTACTCTGTTTTGGAGTATATACACGAACTCTGTATGCTCTCTTATGTAAAATACCGAAATTCTAATTTTACACAAATCGAAAAAAATCTAAATAATATCTAGGCACCCCAATGGTAAAGAAAATGGCTTTGAATATAGTCTGTTAGAACAAATACACAATGCCTTATTCTACTCTATTTTGGAGTATATACACAAACTCAGTATGCTCTCTCATGTAAAATACAGAAATTATGATTTTACGTGAATCAAAAAATATATAAATAATATCTAGGCGCCCCAAAGTTAAAAGAAAATGGCTCTGAATATTGTCTGTTAGGGAAAATACACAATGCCTTATTCTACTCTGCTTTGGAGTATATACACCAGTATGCTCTCTCATGTAAAATGCAGGAATTCTAATTTTACTTGAATCGAAAAAATCTAAATATTATCTAGGCACCCCAATGTTAAAAACAAAATTGCTCTGAATATAATCTGTCAGATAAAAATATACAATGCCCTATACTACTCTGTTGTGGAGTATATACAACAACTCTATATGCTCTCTCATGTAAAATACTGAATTTCTATGTTTAAGTGAATCGAAAATAATCTAAATGTTATCTAGGCACCCCAAAATTAAAGCAAAATTCCTCTGGATATAATCTGTCAGAAAAAATATACAATGACCTTTTCTACTCTGTTTTGTAGTATATACACCAACTAAATTTGCTCTGTCACGTAAAATACAGAAATTCTCATATTACGTGAATCAAAAATAATCTAAATAATATCTAGGCACCCCAAAGTTAAAAGAAAATGGCTCTGAATATTGTCTGTTAAAAAAAATATACAATGCCTTATTCTACTCCGTTTTGGAGTATATACACCAGTATGCTCTCTCATGTAAAATACAGAAATTCTAATTTTACCCGAATCGAAAAAATTTAAATATTATCTACGCACCCCACTGTTCACAACAAAATTGCTCTGAATATAATCTGTCATAAAAAATATACAATGCTTTATTCTACTCTGTTTTGGAGTATATACACCAAATCCATATGCTCTCTAATGTATAATAGAGAATTTCTATATTTAACCGAATCGAAAAGAAACTAAATATTATCTAAGCACCCGAAAGGTAAAAGCACAATTTCTCTGAATATAGTCTTTCAGAAAAAATATACAATGCCCTTTTTACTCTGTTTTGTAGTATATACTCCAACTCAATATGCTCTCTTATGTAAAATACCAAAATTCTAATTATACGTGAATCGAAAAAAATCTAAGTAATATATTGGCGCCCCAAAGTTAAAAGAAAATGGCTCTGAATATATTCTGTTAGAGAAAATATAAAATGCCTTATTCTACTCTGTTTTGGAGTATATACACCAGCACAGTGTGCTCTCTCACGTAAAATACAGAAATTCTAATTTTACCCGAATCGAAAAAATCTGAATATTATCTAGGCAACCCAATGTTAAAAGCAAAATTGCTCTGAATATAATCTGTCAGAAAAAATATAGAGTGCCATTTTCTACTCTGTTTTGTAGTATATACACCAACTCAATATGCTCTCTCATGTAAGATACCGAAATTCTAATTTTACGTAAACCGAAAAAAATCTAAATAATATCAAGTTGCTTCAAAGTTAAAAGAAAATGGCTCTGAATATATTCTGTCAGAAAAAATATACAATTCCCTATTCTACTCTATTTTGGACTTTATACACCAACTCCATATATTCTCTCATGTAAAATACCGAAATTCTATATTTAAGCGAATCGAAAAAAATCTAAATATTATCTAGGCACCCCAATGTCAAAAGCAAAAGTGCTCTGAATATAATCTGTCAGAAAAAATATACAATGCCCTTCTCTACTCTGTTTCGGTGTATATACACCAACTCAATATGCTCTCACATGTAAAATACAGAAATTCTAATTTTACGTTAATCGAAAAAAATTAAAATAATATCTCGGCGCCCCAAACTTAAAAAAAATGGCTCTGAATATAGTCTGTTAGAAAAAATATACAATGCCTTATTCTACTCTGTTTTGGAGTATATACACCAACTCAGTGTGCTCTCTCATTTACAATAGAGAAATTCTAATTTTACGTAAATCGAAAAAAATCTAAATATTATCCTGGCAACCCAATGTTAAAAATTAAATTGCTCTGAATATAAACTCTCAGAAAAGATATACTATGCGCTATTCTAATTCGTTTTTGAGTATATACACCAACTATATAGGCTCTATCATATAAAATACAGAAATTCTATATTTAAGTGAATCGAAAAAATCTAAATATTATCTAGGCACGCAAATGTTAAAAACAAAATTGCTCTGAATATAATCTGTCAGAAAAAATATACAATGCCCTTTTCTACTCTGTTTTGGAGTATATACACGAACTCAGTATGCTCTCTCTTGTAAAATACCGAAATTTTAATTTTACGTGAATCGAAAAAACTCTAAATATTATCTAGGCACCCCAATGTTTAAAGCAAAATTCTCTGAATATAATCTGACTGACAAAATATACAATGTCCTTGTCTACTCTGTTTTGGAGTGTATACACCAACTCAATATGCTCTCTCATGTAAAATACCGAAATTCTTATTTTATGCGAATTGAAAAAAATCTAAATAATATCTAGGCACCACAATAATAAGAAAGAAATTGCTCTGAATATAATCTGTAAGAAAAAATATACAATGCTTTATTCCACTCTGTTTTGGGGTATATAAAACAACTCCATATGCTCTCTCATATAAAATACAGAAAGTCTATATTTAAGCGAATCAAAAAAAATCTAAATATTATCTAGGCACCCTAATGTCGAAAGCAAAATTGCTCTGAATATAATCTGTCAGAAAAAATATACAATGCTCTATTCTACTCTATTTTGTAATATATACACCAACTCCATATGCTCTCTTATGTAAAATACAGAAATTCTAATTTTAGCAGAATTGAAAAAATCTAAATATTATCTAGACACCCCAGTGTTAAAAACAAATATGCTCTGAATATAATCAGTCAGAAAAAATATACAATGCCCTATTATACTCTGTTTTGGAGAATGTACACAAACTCAATATGCTCCCTCATGTAAAATACCGAAATTGTAATTTTATGTATCAAAAAAAATCTGAATAATATCAAGGTGCCCCAAAGTTAAAAGAAAATGGGTCTGAATATAGTCTGTTAGGAAAAATATACAATGCCCTATTCAACACTGTTTTGGAGTATATACAATAACTCAGTATGCTCTCTCATGTAAAATACCGAAATTCTAATTTTACGTGAATCGAAAAAAATCTAAATATTATCTAGGCACCCCAATGTTAAAAACAATACTGCTCTGAATATAATCCGTCAGAAAAACTATACAATGCCCTATTCTACTCTGTTTTTGAGTATATACACCAACTCCATATGCTCTCTCATGTAAAATACAGAAATTCTACATTTAGGCGAATCGAAAAAAATCTAGATATTATCTAGGCACCTCAATGTTAAAAGCAAAATTTCTCTGAATATAATCTGTCAGAAAAAATATACAAAGCCCTATTCTACTCTGTTTTGGAGTATATACACCAACTCCATATGCTCTCTCATGTAAAATAGAGAAATTCTATATTTAAGGAAAACAAAAAATATCTAAATATTATCTAGGCACCTCAATGTTAAAAGCAAAATTTCTCTGAATATAATCTGTCAGAAAAAATATACAATGCCCTTTTCTACTCTGTTTTTAGTATATACACCAACTCAATATGCTCTCTCATGTAAAATACAGAAATTCTAATTTGAGCCAAATCGAAAAAATCTAAATATTATGTAGGCACCCCAATGTTAAAAACAAAATTGCTCTTAATATAATCTCTCAGAAAAAATATACAATGCCCTATTCTACTCTTTTTTGGAGTATATACAGAAACTCCATATGCTCTCTCATGTAAAATACAGAAATTCAATATTAAAGGGAATAGAAAAAAATCTAAATATTATCCTGGCACCCCAATGTTAAAAGCAAAATTGCTCTGAATATAATCTGTCAGAAAAAATATACAATGCTTTATTCTACTCTGTTTTTGAGTATGTACACCAACTCAGTATGCTCTCTCATGTAAAATACCGTAATCCAAATTTTACGTGAATCGAAAAAAATCTAAATATTATCTAGGATCCCCAATGTTAAAAGCAAAATTGCTCTGAATATAATCTGTCATAGAAAACACACAGTGTCCTTTTCTACTCTGTTTTGGAGTATATACACCAACTCCATAAGCTCTCTCATGTAAAATACAGAAATACTAATTTTACGCGAATAGAGAAAAATCTAAATAATATGTAGGCGCCACAAAGTTAAAAGAAAATGACTCTTAATATAGTCTGTTAGAGAAAATATACACTGCCTTATTCTACTCTGTTTTGGAGTATATACACCAACTCAGTATGCTCTCTTACGTAAAATACAGAAATTCAAATTTTACCCAAATCGAAAAAATCTAAATATTTTTTAGTCAACCCAATGTTGAAAACAAAATTGCTCTGAATATAATCTGTCAGAAAAAAATATAGAATATCCTATTCTACTCTGTTGTGGAGTATATACACCGACTCCATATGCTCTTTCATCTAAAATACAGAATTTCTATATTTAAGTGAATCGAAAAATATCTAAATATTACCTACGCACCCCAATGTTAAAAGCAAAATTGCACTGAATATAATCTGTCAGAAAAAATACACAATGCCATTTTCTACTGTGTTTTGTAGTATATACACAAACTCAATATGCTCTGATATGTAAAATACAGAAATTCAAATTTTATCCGAATCAAAATAATCTAAATATTATGTAGGCACGTCAATTTTAAAAAAAAAATTGCTATGAATATAATCTTTCAGAAAAAATATACAATACCCTATCCTACTCTGTTTTGGAGTATATACACCAACTCAGAATGCTCTCTCATGTAAAATACCGAAATTCTAATTTTACCCGAATCGAAAACATCAAAATATTATGTAGGCAACGCAATGTTACAAACAAAATGGCTCTGAATATAATCTGTCAGAAAAAATATAAAATGCCCTATTCTACTCTGTTTTTAGTATATACACCAACTCAATATCCTCTCTCATGTAAAATACAGAAATTCTATTTTTTTTTTTTTTTTTTTTTTTTTTTGAGACGGAGTTTCGCTCTTGTTACCCAGGCTGGAGTGCAATGTCGCAATCTCGGCTCACCGCAACCTCCGCCCCCTGGGTTCAGGCAATTCTCCTGCCTCAGCCTCCTGAGTAGCTGGGATTACCGGCACGCGCCACCATGCCCAGCTAATTTTTTGTAATTTTTAGTAGAGACGGGGTTTCACCATGTTGACCAGGATGGTCTCGATCTCTTGACCTCGTGATCCACCCGCCTCGGCCTCCCAAAGTGCTGGGATTACAGGCTTGAGCCACCGCGCCCGGCCCAGAAATTCTAATTTTACCCGAATCGAAAAAAATCAAAATATTATCTAGGCACCGCAATGTTAAAAACAAAATTGCTCTCAATATAATCTGTCATAAAAAATAGACAATGCCCTATTCTACTCTTTCTTGAAGTATAAACACCAACTCCATATGCTCTCTCATGTAAAATAGAGAAATTCTATATTTAAGCGAATCTAAAAAAATCTAAATATTATCTAGGCACCCCAATGTTAAAAGCAAAATTGCTCTGAATATAATCAGTCATAAAAAATATAGAATCCCCTTTTCTACTCTGTTTTGGAGTATATACACCAAATCAATATGCACTCTCATATAATATACCAAAATACTAATTTTACGTGAATCGAAAAAAATCTAAATAATATGAAGGTACGCCAAAGTTAAGATAAAATGGCTCTGAATATAGTCTGTTAGAGAAAATATACAATGTTTTATTCTACTCTGTTTAGTAGTATATACACCAACACAATATGCTCTCTCATGTAAAATACCGATTTTCTAATTTTACGTGAATTGAAAAAAATCTAAATATTATCTAGGCACCAAAATGTTAAAAGCAAAATTGCTCTGAATATAATCTGTCAGAAACAATATACAATGACTTATTCTACTCTGTTTTGGAGTATATACACCAACTCAGTATGCTCTCTCATGTAAAATACAGAAATTATAATTTTACCCGAATCGAAAAAAATCTAAATATTATCTAGGCACCCCAATGTAAAAAACAAAATTGCTCTGAATGTAATCTCTCAGAAAAAATATACAATACCCTATTCTACTCTGTTTTGGAGTATATAAACCAACTCCATATGCTCTTTCATGTAAAATACAGAAATTCTACATTTAAGTCAATCGAAAAAAATCTAAATATTATCTAGGCACCAAAATGTTAAAAGCAAAATTGCTCTGAATAAAAACGGTCAGAAACAATATGCAATGATATATTCTACTCTGTTTTGGAGTATATACACCAACTCTGTATGCTCTCTCATGTAAAATAAAGAAATTCAAATTTTACCCGCATCGAAAAAATCTAAATATTATCTAGGCACCCCAATGTTAAAAGCAAAATTGCTCTGAATATAATCTGTCAGAAAAAATATACAATGCCCTATTCTACTCTGTTTTGTAGTATATGCACCAACTCCATATGCTCTCCCATGTAAAATACAGAAATTCTATATTTAAGTCAATCGAAAAAAATCTAAATATTATCTAGGCACCCCAATGTTAAAAACAAAATTGCTCTGAATATAATCTGTTAGAGAAAATATACAATGCCCTTCTTTACTCTGTTTTGCAGAATATACACCAAATCCCTATGCTCTCTCATGTAAAATAAAGAAATTCTATATTTAAGCGAATCTAAAAAAATCTAAATATTATCTAGGCACCACAACGTTAAAAAAAATTGCTCTTAAAATAATCTGTCAGAAAAAGTATACAGTCCTCTATTCTACTCTGTTTTGGAGTATATACACCACCTAAACGTGCTCTCTCATGTAAAAGAGAGAAATTCAATCTTTCAGCGAATCAAAAAAATCTAAATATTATCTAGGCACCCCAATGTTAATAGCAAATGTGCTCTGAATACAATATGTCAGAAAAAATATACAACACCCTTTTCTACTCTGTTTTGGAGTATATACACCAACTCATTATGCCCTCTCATGTAAAATACCGACATTCTAATTTAACGTGAATCGAAAAAATCTAAATATTATCTAGGCACCCCAATGATAAAAGCAAATTTGCTCTGAATATAATCTGTCAGAAAAAATATACAATGCTATTTTCTACTATGTTTTGTAGTATATACACCAACTCAATATACTCTCTCATGTAAAATACCGAAATTCTAATTTTACCCGAATTGAAAAAATCTAAATATTATCTAGGCACTTTAATGTTAAAACAAAATTGCTCTTAATATAATCCATCAGAAAAAATATACAATGCCGTATTCTACTATGTTTTCGAGTATATACACAAATTCAGTATGCTCTCTTATGTAAAATACCAAAATTCTAAATTTACGCGAATCTAAAAAAATCTAAATAATATCAAGGCGCCCCAAACTTAAAAGAATATTGCTCTTACTATACTCTGTTAGAAGAAATATACAATGCCTTCTTCTACTATGTTTTGGAGTATATACACCAACTCAGTATGCTCTCTCGTGTGAAATACAGAAATTCTGATTTTATCCGAATCGAAAAAATCTAAATATTATCGTGGCACCCCAATGTTAAAAGCAAAATTGCTCTGAATATAATCTGTCAGAAAAAATATACAATGCCCTATTCTACTCTCTATTGGAGTATATAGACCAACTCATTATGCTCTCTCATGTAAAATACAGAAATTCTATATTTAAGCGAATCGAAAAAAATCTAAATATTATCAAGGCACCCCAATGTTCAAAACAAAATTGCTCTGAATATAATCTGTCCGAAAAAATATACAATGCCCTATTCTACTCTTTTTTGGAGTATATACACCAACTCAGTATGCTCTCTCATGTAAAATATAGAAATCCTAATTTTATGCAAATTGAAAAAAATCTAAATAATATCTAGTCGCTTCAAAGTTAAAAGAAAATGGCTCTGAATATAGTCTGTCAGAAAAAATATACAATTCCTTATTCTACTCTGTTTTGGAGTATATACACCAACGCAGTATGCTCTTTCATGTAAAATACCGAAATTCTAATTTTACGTGAATCGAAAAAAATCTAAGTATTATCTAGGCACACGAATGTTTAAAGCAAATTTTCTCTGAATATAATCTGTCAGAAAAAATATACAATGCGATTTTCTGTTCTTTTTTGTAATATATACACCATCTCAATATGCTCTCTCATGTAAAATACCGAAATTCTAATTTTATGTGAACCTAAAAAAATCGAAATTATATCTGGGCCCCCCAAAGTTAAAAGAAAATGGCTCTGAATATAGTCTGTTAGAAAAAATATAAAATGCCTTATTCTACTCTGTTTTGGAGTATATACACCAACTCAGTATGCTCTCTCATGTAAAATACCGAAATTCTAATTTTATGTGAACCGAAAAAAATCGAAATTATATCTCGGCCCCCCAAAGTTAAAAGAAAATGGCTCTGAATATAGTCTGTTAGAAAAAGTATAAAATGCCTTATTCTACTCTGTTTTGGAGTATATACACCAACTCAGTATGCTCTCTCATGTAAAATACCGAAATTCTAATTTTACGTGAATCGAAAAAAATCTAAATATTATCTATCCTCCCCAAAGTTAAAAGAAAACGCTGCTCATTATAGTCTGTTATAGAAAATATACACTGTCTCATTCTACTTTGTTTTGGAGTATATACACCAACACAGTATGCTCTCTCACGTAAAATACAGGAATTCTAATTTTGCAAGCATCGGAAAAAATCTAAATATTATCTAGGCACCCCAATGTTAAAAACAAAATTTCATTGAATATAATATGTCAGAAAAAATATACAATGCCCTATTCTACTCTGTTTTGTAGTATATAAACCAACTCAATATGCTCTCTCACGTAAAATACCGAAATTCTAATTTTACGTGAATCTAAAAAAATCTAAATATTATCTAGGCACCCCACTGTTAAAAACAAAATTGCTCTGAATATATTCTGTCAGAAAAAATATACAATGCCCTATTCTACTGTGTTTTGGAGTATATACACCAACTCCATATCCTCTCTCATGTAAAATACAGAAATTCTACATTTAAGAGAATCAAAAATAATCTAAATATTATCTAGGCACCCCAATGTTAAAAGCAAAATTGCTCTGAATATCATCTATCAGAAAAAATATACAATGCCCTATTCTACTCTGTTGTGGAGTATATACACCAACTCAGTATTCTCTCATGTAAAATACAGAAATTCTAAGTTTACCCGAATCGAAAAAATATAAATATCATCTAGGCACCCCTATGTTAAAAACAAAATTACTCTGAATATAATCTGTCAGAAAAAATGTACAATGCCCTATTCTACTCTGTTGTTGAGTATATACACTAACTCATTATGCTCTCTCATGTAAAATACAGAAATTCTAATTTTACGTGAATCGAAAAAAATCCAAATATTATCTTGGCACCCCAATATTAAAAAAAAATTGCTCTGAGTATAATCTGTGAGAAAAAATACACAATTCCCTATTATATTCTGTTTTGGAGTATATACACCAACTCCATATGCTCTTTCATGTAAAATACAGAAATTCTATACTTAAGTGAATCGAATAATATCTAAATATTATCTAGGCACCCCAATGTTAAAAGCAAAATTGCTCTGAATATAATCTGTCAGAAAAAATATGCAATGCCCTTTTCTACTCTGTTTTGTAATATATACACTAACTCAGTAGGCTCTCTCATGTTAAATACAGAAATTGTAATTTTATGCGAATCAAAAAAAATCTAAATAATATCTAGGCTCCCCAAAGTTAAAAGAAAATGACTCTGAATATAGTCTTTTAAAGAAAATATACAATGCCTTTGTCTATTCTGTTTTCGAGTATATAAACCACCTCAGTATGCTCTCTCATGTAAAATACCGAAATTCTAATTTTACGTGAATCGAAAAAAATGTAAATATTATCTAGGCACCCCAATGTTAAAAGCAACATTGCTCTGAATATAATCTATCAGAGAAAATATACAATGCCCTTTTATACTCTGTTTTGTAGTATATACACCAACTCAATATACTCTGTCATGTAAAATATCGAAATTTTAATTTTATGCGAATCGAAAAAAATCTAAATAATATCTAGGCGCCCCAAAGTTAATAGAAAATGGCTCTGAATATAGTCTGTTAGAAAAAATATACAATGCATTATTCTACTCTGTTTTAGATTATATACACCAACTATGTACGCTCTCTCATGTAAAATAAAGAAATTCTAATTTTACCCGAATCTAAAAAATCTAAATATTATCTAGGCACCCCAATGATAAAAACAAAATTGCTCTGAATATAATCTGTCAGAAAATATATACGATGCTTTATTCTACTCTGTTTTGGAGTATATACACGAACTCAGTGTGCTCTCTCATGTAAAATACCGAAATTCTAATTTTACACGAATCAAAAAAAATCTAAATAATATCTTGGCGCCCCAATGGTAAAGAAAATGGCTCTAAATATATTCTATTAGAAGAAATACACAATACCTTATTCTACTCTATTTTGGAGTATATACACTAACTCTGTATGCTCTCTCATGTAAAATACAGAAATTCTAACTTTCTTGAATCGAAAAAATATAAATATCATTGAGGCACCCGTATGTTAGAAACAAAATGTCTCTGCATATAATCAGTCAAAAAATATATACAATTCTTTATTCCACTCTGTTTTGGAGTATATACACCAACTCCATATGCTCTCTCATGTAAAATACAGAAATTCTATATTTAAGCGAATCGAAAAATATCTATATATTATCTAGGCATCCCAATGTTAAAAGCAAAATTTCTGTGAATATAGAATGTCATGAAAAATATACAATGCGCATTTCTACTCTGTTCTGGAGTATATACACCAACTCAATATGCTCTGTCATGTAAAATACCAAAATTTTAGTTTTACGCCAATCGAAAAAAAATCTAAAAAGAATCTAGGCGCCCCAAAGTTAAAAGAAGATGGCTCTGAATATAGTCTGTTAGAAAAAATATACAATGCCTATTTCTACTCTGTTTTTGAGTATATACACCACCTCAGTATGCTCTCATGTAAAATACCGAAATTCTAATTTTATGTGAATCGAAAATAATCCAAATATTATCTAGGCACCGCAATGTTAAAAGCAAAACTGCTCTGAATATAATCTGTAAAAACAAATACACAATCCCATTTACTACTTTGTTTTATAGTATATACACCAACTGAATATGCTCTGTCATGTAAAATACCGAAATTCAAATTTTATGCGAATCGAAAAATATCTAAATAATACCTAGGCGCCCCAAAGTTAAAAGAAAATGGCTCTGAATATAGTCATTTAGAAAAAATATACAATGTCTTATTCTACTCTGTTTTCAAGTATATAAACCAACTCAGTATGCTCTCTCATTTAAAATACCAAAATTCTAATTTAACATAAATCGAAAAAAATCTAAATATTATCTAGGCACCCCAATCTTACAAACACAATGGCTCTAAATATAATCTGTCTAAAAAAATATACATGTCCTTTTCTACTTTGTTTTGGAGTATATACACCAATTCCATATGCTCTCTCATTTAAAATACAGCAATTCTATACTTAAGGGAATCGAAAAAAATCTAAATATTATCTAGGCACCTTAATGTTGAAAGCAAAATTGCTCTGAATATAATCTGTCAGAACAAATATACAATGCCCCTTTCTACTCTGTTGTGGAGTATAAACACCAACTCAGTATGCTCTCTCATGTAAAATACGGAAATTCTAATTTTATGTGAATCGAAAAAAATCTAAATATTATCTAGGCACCCCACTGTTAAAAACAAAATTGCTCTGAATATAGTCTGTTAGAAAAAATATACAATGCCGTATTCTACTGTGTTTTGGAGTATATACACAAACTCCATATCCTGTCTCATTTAAAATACAGAAATTCTACATTTAAGAGAATCGAAAAAAATCTAAATATTATCTAGGCACCCCAATGTTAAAAGCAAAATTGCTCTGAATATCATCTATCAGAAAAAATATACAATGCCTTATTCTACTCTGTTTTGGAGTATATACACTAACTCAGTATGCTCTCTCATGTAAAATACAGAAATTCTAAGTTTACCCAAATGGAAAAAATATAAATATCATCTAGGCACCCCTATGTTAAAAACAAAATTACTCTGAATATAATTTGTCAGGAAAAATGTACAATGCCCTATTCTACTCTGTTTTGGAGTATATAAACCAACTCAGTATGCTCTCTCATGTAAAATACAGAAATTCTAATTTTACATGAATCGAAAAATATCCAAATTTTATCTTGGCACCCCAATATTAAAAACAAAATTGCTCTGAGTATAATCTGTGAGAAAAAATACACAATGCCCTATTATACTCTGTTTTGGAGTATATACACCAACTCCAAATGCTCTTTCATGTAAAATACAGAAATTCTATACTTAAGCGAATCGAAAAATATCTAAATATTATCTAGGCACCCCAATGTTAAAAGCAAAATTGCTCGGAATATAATCTGTCAGAAAAAATATGCAATGCCCTTTTCTACTCTGTTTTGTAATATATACAAAAACTCAATAGGCTCTCTCACGTAAAATACCGAAATTCTAATTTTAGGCGAATCAAAAAAAATCTAAATAATATCTAGGCTCCCCAAAGTTAAAAGAAAATGACCCTGAATATAGTCTTTTAGAGAAAATATACAATGCCTTTGTCTATTCTGTTTTCGAGTATATAAACCACCTCAGTATGCTCTCTCATGTAAAATACCGAAATTCTAATTTTACGTGAATCGAAATAAATCTAAATATTATCTAGGCACCCCAATGTTAACAGCAACATTGCTCTGAATATAATCTATCAGAGAAAATATACAATGCCCTTTTATACTCTGTTTTGTAGTATATACACCAACTCAATATGCTCTTTCATGTAAAATATCGAAATTTTAATTTTACATGAATCGAAAAAAATCCAAATAATATCTATGCCCCCCAAAGTTCAAAGAAAATGTCTCTGAATATAGTCTGTTAGAGAAAATATAGAAGGCCTTATTCTACTCTGTTTTGGAGTATATATACAAACCCAGTATGCTCTCTCCTCTAAAATAGAAAAATTCTAAATTTACGTGAATCTGAAAAAATCGAAATATTATCTAGACACCCCAAAGTTAAAAGCAAAATTGCACTGAATATAATCTGTCAGAAAAAATATACAATGCCTTATTCTACTCTGTTTTGGAGTATATACACCAACTCAATATGCTCTATAATGTAAAATACAGAAATTCTATATATAAGCGAGGAGAGAAAAATCTAAAAATTATCTGGGCACTCCAATTTTAAAAGCAAAATTGCTCCGAATATAATCTCTCCAAAAAAATATACAATGACCTATTCTACTCTGTTTTGGAATATATACACCAACTCAGTATGCTCTCTTATGTAAAATACCAAAATTCCAAATTTACCCGAATCGAAAATAATCTAAATATTATCTAGGGACCCGAAGTTTAAAAGAAAAATTTCTCCGAATATAATCTGTCAGAAAAAAATATACAATGCCCTTTTCTACTCTGTTTTGGAGTACATACACCAACTCAATATGCTCTCTCATGTAAAATACCGAAATTCTAAATTTACGTGAATCGAACAAAATCTAAATATTATCTCGGCACCCCAATCTTAAAAACAAAATTTCTCTGAATATAATCTGTCAGAAAAAATATACAATGCCCTTTGCTACTTTTTTTGGAGTATACACACTAACTCAATATGCTCTCTCATGTAAAATACAGAAATTCTAAATTCACTCAAATTGAAAAAAATCTAAGTATTAATTTGGCATCCCATTGTTAAAAGAAAATGGTTCTGAATATAGTCTGTAAAAAAAAATCTACAATGCCTTATTCTTCTCTGTTTTGAAGTATATACACCAACTCGATGTGCTCTCTCTAGTAAAATACAGAAATTCTATATTTAAGCGGATCGAAATAATTCCAGATATTAACTTGGCACCCCAAAGTGAAAAGCAAAATTGCTCTTAATATAATCTGTCAGATAAAATATACAATGCTTTTTACTTCTCTGTTTTGTAGTATTTACACCAACTCAATATGCTCTCTCATGTAAAATAGAGAAATTCTAATTCGACCCAAATCGAAAATATCTAAATATCATCTAGGCACCCCAGTGTTAAAAAAAAAATTGCTCTGTATATAATCCGTCAGAAAAAATATACAAAGCCCTATTCTACTCTGTTTTGGAGTATATATACCAACTCCATATGCTCTCTCATGTAAAATACAGAAATTCTATATTTAAGCGAATCGAAAATTATATAAATAGTATCTAGGCACCCCAATGTTAAAAACAAACTTCCTCTGAATATAATCTTTCAGAAAAAATATACAATGCCCTTTTCTACTCTGTTTTGGAGTATATACACCAACTCCATATGCTCTCTCATGTAAAATACAGAAATTCTAATTTTACGCGAATCGAAAAATATCTAAATAATATCTAGGCGCCCCAAAGTTAAAAGAACTTGCTTCAGAATATAATCTGTTAGAAAAAATATACAAAGCCTTATTCTACTCTGTTATGGAGTATATACACCAACTCAGTATGCTCTCTTAAGTAAAATATAGCAATTCTCATTTTACGTGAATCAAAAAAAATCTAAATATTATCTATGCACCCCAATGTTAAAAACAAAATTGCTATGAATATAATCTGTCAGAAAAAATATACAATGCCCTATTCTAATGTGTTTTAAAGTATATACACCAACTCCATATGCTCTCTCATGTAAAATATAGAAATTCTATATTTAAGCGAATCGAAAATAATCTAAATATTATCTAGGCACCCCAATTTTACAAGCTAAATTTCTCTGAATATAATCTGTCAGAAAAAATATGCAATGCCCATTTCTACTCGGTTTTGTAGTATATACAGCAACACAATATGCTCTCTCATGTAAAATACAGAAATTCTTTATTTATGCGCATCGAAAAAAATCTAAATATAATTTAGGCACCCCAATGTTAAAAGCAAACTTGCTCTGAATATAATCTGTAAGAAAAAATATACAATGCCCTTTTCTACTCCGTTTTGGAGTATATACACCAATTCCATATTCTCTCTCATGTAAAATAAAGGAATTCTAATTTTACGCGAATCGAAACAAATCTAAATAATATCTATGTGCCCCAAAGTTAAAAGAAATTGGCTCTGAATATAGTCTGTTAGAAAAAATATACAATGCCTTATTCTACTCTGTTTTGGAGTATATACACCATCTCACTATGCTCTCTTATGTAAAATACAGCAATTCTAATTTTACATGAATTAAAAGAATCTAAATATTATCTACACACCCCAATGTTTAAAATAAAATTGCTCTGAATATAGTTTGTCAGAAAAAATATACAATGCCCTATTCTAATCTGTTTTGGAGTATATACACCAACTCCACATTCACTCTCATGTAAAATACAGAAATTCTATATTTAAGTGAATCGAAAAAAATATAAATATTATCTAGGCACCCCAAAGTTAAAAACAAAATCGCCCTGAATATAATCTGTCAGAAAAAATATACAATGCCCTATTCTACTCTGTTTTGGAGTATATACAACAACTCCATATGCTCTCTCATGTAAAATGCAGAAATTTAAATTTTACCCAAATCGAAATAATCTAAATATTATCTAGGCACCCCAATGTTAAAAGCAAACTTGCTCTGAATATAATCTGTCAGAAAAAATATACAATGCCCTATTCTACTCTGTTTTGGAGTATATGCACCAACTCCATATGCTCTCTCATGTAAAATACAGAAATTCTATATTTAAGCAAATCGAAAAAAATCTAAATATTATCTAGGCACCGCAATGTTAAAAACAAATTCGCTCTGAATATAATCTGTCATAAAAAATATACAATGCCCTTTCTACCCTGTTTTTAGTATATACAACAATTCAATATGCTCTGTCATGTAAAATAGAGAAATTCTAATTTTACCCGAATCGAAAAAAATCAAAATAGTATGTAGGCACCCCAATGTCTAAAACAAAATTGCTCTGAATATAATCTGTCAGAAAAAATATAAAATGCCCTATTCTACTCCGTTTTGGAGAATATACACCAACTCAATATGCTCCCTCATGTAAAATACAGAAATTCCATATTTAAGCGAATCGAAGAAAATCTAAATATTATCTAGGCACCACAAGGTTAAAAGCAAAATTGATCTGAATATAATCTGTCAGAAAAAATATATAATGCCCTTTTCTACTCTATTTTGTACTATATACACCAAATCAATATGCTCTCTTATGTAAATTACAGAAATTCTAATTCTACCCGAATCGAAAATATCTAAATATTGCGTAGGCACACCAATGTTAAAAACAAAACTGCTCTCAATTTAATTTCTCAGAAAAAATAAACAATGTTCTATTCTACTCTGTTTTGGAGTATATACACCAACTCAGTATGCTCTGTCATGTAAAATACGGAAATTCTAATTTTACGTGGATTGAACAAAATCTAAATATTATCTATGCACCCCAATGTTAAAAGTAAAATGGCTCTGAATATAATCTGTCAGAAAAAATATACAATGCCCGATTCTACTCTGTTTTGGATTATATACACCAACTTTATATGCTCTCTCATATAAAATACCGAAATTCTAATTTTATGCGAATCGAAAAAAATCTAAATAATATCTAGGCGCCTCAAAGTTCAACGAAAATGGCTCTAAATATAGTCTGTTAGAAAAAATATACAATACCTTATTCTAATCTGTTTTGGAGTATATACACCAACTCAGGATGCTCTCTCATGTAAAATTGAGAAATTCTAATTTTACCCGATTCGAAAAAATTTAAATATTATCTAGGCAACACAATGTTAAAAACAAAATTGCTCTGAATATAATCTGTCAGAAAAAATATACAATGCCCCATTCTACTCTCTTTTGGAGTATATACAACTCAATATGCTCTCTCATGTAAAATACAGAAATTCTATATTTAAGCGAATTGAAAAAAATCTAAATATTATCTACGCAACCCATGTTAGAAAACAAAATTGCTCTGAATATAATCTGTCAGAGAAAATATACGATACCCTATTCTAATCTGTTTCGGGGTATATACACCAACTTCATATGGTCTCACATGTAAAATACAGAAATTCTATAGTTAAGCGAATCGAAAAATATCTAAATATTATCTAGGCACTCCAATGTTAAAAGAAAAATTGCTTTGAATAAAATCTGTCAGAGAAAATACACAATGCCATTTTCTACTCTGTTTTGTATTATATAAACCAACTCAATATGCTCTTTCATGTAAAATACAGAAACTCTAATTTTACCCGAATCGAAAATATCTAAATATTATGTAGGTACGCCAATGTTAAAAACAAAATTGCTCTGAATATAATCCGTCAGAAAAACTATACAATGCCTTTTTAGACTCTGTTTTTGAGTATATAAACCAACTCCATGTGCTCTCTCAGGTAAAATACAGAAATTCTACATTTAGGCGAATCGAAAAAAATCTAGATATTATCTAGGCACCTCAATGTTAAAAGAAAAATTTCTCTGAATATAATCTGTCAAAAAAATATACAATGCCCTTTTCTACTCTGTTTTGTAATATATACACAAACTCAATACGCTCTCTCATGTTAAATACCGAAATTGTAATTTTACGCGAATCAAAAAAAATCTAAATAATATCTAGGCTCCCCAAAGTTAAAAGAAAATGACTCTGAATATAGTCTTTTAGAGAAAATATACAATTCCTTTGTCTATTCTGTTTTCGAGTATTTAAACCACCTCAGTATGCTCTCTTATGTAAAATACCGAAATTCCAATTTTACCCAAATCGAAAATAATCTAAATATTATCTAGGGACCCGAAGTTTAAAAGCAAAATTGCTCTGAATATAATCTGTCAGAAAAAATATACAATGCCCTTTTCTACTCTGTTTTGGAGTATATACACCAACTCAATATGCTCTCATCTAAAATACCGAAATTCTAAATTTACGTGAATCAAAAAAAATCTAAATATTATCTCGGCACCACAATCTTAAAAACAAAATTTCTCTGAATATAATCTGTCAGAAAAAATATACAATGCCCTTTTCTACTTTTTTTTGGAGTATATACACTAACTCAATATGCTCTCTCATGTAAAATATTGAAATTCTAAATTCACTCAAATTGAAAAAAATCTAAGTATTAATTTGGCATCCCATTGTTAAAAGAAAATGGTTCTGAATATAGTCTGTAAAAAAATCTACAATGCCTTATTCTTCTCTGTTTTGAAGTATATACACCAACTCCATGTGCTCTCTCTAGTAAAATACAGAAATTCTATATTTACGCGGATCGAAATAATTCCAGATATTAACTTGGCACCCCAAAGTGAATAGCAAAATTGCTCTTAATATAATCTGTCAGGTAAAATATACAATGCCCTTTACTTCTCTGTTTTGTAGTATATACACCAACTCATTATGGTCTCTCATGTAAAATACAGAAATTCTAATTCTACCCAAACAGAAAAAATCTAAATATTATCTAGGCACCCAAATGTGAATAGCAAAATTGCTCTTAATATAATCTTTCAGATAAAATACACAATGCCCATTACTTCTCTGTTTTGTAGTATTTACACCAACTCAATATGCTCTCTCATGTAAAATAGAGAAATTCTAATTCGACCCAAATTGAAAATATCTAAATATCATCTAGGCACCCCAGTGTTAGAAAAAAAAATTGCTCTGAATATAATCCGTCAGAAAAAATATACAAAGCCCTATTCTACTCTGTTTTGGAGTATATATACCAACTCCATATGCTCTCTCATGTAAAATACAGAAATTCTATATTTAAGCGAATCGAAAAATATATAAATAGTATCTAGGCACCGCAATGTTAAAAACAAACTTCCTCTGAATATAATGTTTCAGAAAAAATATACAATGCCCTTTTCTACTCTGTTTTGGAGTATATACACCAACTCCATATGCTCTCTCATGTAAAATACAGAAATTCTAATTTTACGCGAATCGAAAAATATCTAAATAATATCTAGGTGCCCCAAAGTTAAAAGAACTTGCTTCAGAATATAATCTGTTAGAAAAAATATACAAAGCCTTATTCTACTCTGTTATGGAGTATATACACCAACTCAGTATGCTCTCTTAAGTAAAATATAGCAATTCTCATTTTACGTGAATCAAAAAAAATCTAAATATTATCTATGCACCCCAATGTTAAAAACAAAATTGCTATGAATATAATCTGTCAGAAAAAATATACAATGCCCTATTCTAATGTGTTTTAAAGTATATACACCAACTCCATATGCTCTCTCATGTAAAATATAGAAATTCTATATTTAAGCAAATCGAAAATAATCTAAATATTATCTAGGCACCCCAATTTTACAAGCTAAATTTCTCTGAATATAATCTGTCAGAAAAAATATGCAATGCCCATTTCTACTCGGTTTTGTAGCATATACAGCAACACAATATGCTCTCTCATGTAAAATACAGAAATTCTTTATTTATGCGCATCGAAAAAAATCTAAATATAATTTAGGCACCGCAATGTTAAAGCAAACTTGCTCTGAATATAATCTGTAAGAAAAAATATACAATGCCCTTTTCTACTCCGTTTTGGAGTATATACACCAATTCCATATGCTCTCTCATGTAAAATAAAGGAATTGTAATTTTACGCGAATCGAAACATATCTAAACAATATCTATGCGCCCCAAAGTTAAAAGAAATTGGCTCTGAATATAGTCTGTTAGAAAAAATATACAATGCCTTATTCTACTCTGTTTTGGAGTATATACACCATCTCACTATGCTCTCTTATGTAAAATACAGCAATTCAAATTTTACATGAATAAAAAAAATCTAAATATTATCTACACACCCCAATGTTTAAAATAAAATTGCTCTGAATATAGTTTGTCAGAAAAAATATACAATGCCCTATTCTAATCTGTTTTGGAGTATATACACCAACTCCATATTCTCTCTCATGTAAAATACAGAAATTCTATATTTAAGTGAATCGAAAAAAATATAAATATTATCTAGGCACCCCAAAGTTAAAAACAAAATCGCCCTGAATATAATCTGTCAGAAAAAATATACAATGCCTTATTCTACTCTGTTTTGGAGTATATACAACAACTCCATATGCTCTCATGTAAAATGCAGAAATTTAAATTTTACCCAAATCGAAATAATCTAAATATTATCTAGGCACCTTAATGTTAAAAGCAAAATTGCTCTGAATATAATCTGTCATAAAAAATATACAATGCCTTATTCTACTCTGTTTTGGAGTATATACAAAAACTACATATGGTCTCTAATGTAAAATACAGAAATTCTCTATTTAAGCAAATCGAAAAAAATCTAAATATTATCTAGGCACCCCAATGTTAAAAGCAAAATTACTCTGAATATAATCTGTCAAAAAAAATATACAATGCCCTTTTCTACTCTGTTTTGCAGTAAATACACCAACTCAATATGCTCTCTCATGTAAAATATCGAAATTCTAATTTTACGCAAATCGAAATAAATCTAAATAATATCTAGGCACCCCAAAGTTAAAAGAAAATGGCTCTGAATATAGTCAGTTAGAATAAATATAGAATGCTTTATTCTACTCTATTTTGGGGTATATGCACCAACTCAGTATGCTCTCTCATGTAAAATACCGAATTTCTAACTTACCCAAATCGAAAAAATCTAAATGTTATCTAGGCACCCGAATGTTAAAAGCAAAATTTCTCTGAATATAATCTGTCGGAAAAAATATACAATGCCCTTTTCTACTCTGTTTTCGAGTATATACACCAACTCTATATTCTCTCTCAGGTAAAATAAGGGAATTCTAAATTTACGCGAATCGAAAAAAGTCTAAATAACATCTACATGCCCCAAATTTAAAAGACAATGGCTCTGAATATTGTCTGTTAGAGAAAATATACAATGCCTTATTCTACTTTGTGTTGGAGTATATACACCAACTCAGTATGCTCTCTCATATAAAATACAGAAATTCTAATTTCACCCGAATCAAAAAAATCTAATTATCTAGGCACCCCAATGTTAAAAACAAAATTTCTCTAAATATAATCTGTCAGAAAACATATGCAATGCCCTATTTCACTGTGTTTTGGAGTATATAAACCAACTCAGTATGCTCTCTCATGTAAAATACCGAAATTCTAATTTTACGTGAATCTAAATAAATCCAAATATTATATAGGCCACCGAATGTTAAAAGCAAAATTGCTCTGAATACAATGTGTCAAAGAAAATATACAATGCCCTTTTCTACTCTGTTTTGGAGTATATACACCAACTCAATATGCTCTCTCATGTAAAATACCGAAATTATAATTTCACGAGAATCGAAAAAATCTAAATAATATATATGCGCCCCAAAGGTCAAAGAAAATGTCTCTGAATATAGTCTGTTAGAAAAAATATAGAAGGCCTTATTCTACTCTCTTTTGGAGTATATATACAAACTCAGTATGCTCTCTCTTCTAAAATAAAAAAATTCTAAATTTACGTGAATCTGAAAAAAATCTAAATATTATCTAGACACCCCAAAGTGAAAAGCAGAATAGCACTGAATATAATCTGTCAGAAAAAATATACAATGCCTTATTCTACTCTGTTTTGGAGTATATACACCTACTCAATATGCTCTATAATGTAAAATACCGAAATTCTATATGTAAGTGAGGAGAGAAAAATCTAAATATTATCTAGGCACGCCAATTTTAAAAGCAAAATTGCTCTGATTTTAATCTGTCAGAAAAAATATACAATGCCCTATTTTACTCTGTTTTGGAATATATACATCAACTCAGTATGCTCTCTTATGTAAAATACCGAAATTCTAAATTTACCCGAATCAAAAAAAATCTAAATATTATCTAGGGACTTGAAGTTTAAAAGCAAAATTGCTCTGACTATAATCTGTCAGAAAAAACATACAATTCCCTTTTCTACTCTGTTTTGGAGTATGTACACCAACTCAATATGCTCTCTCATGTAAAATACCGAAATTCTAAATTTACGTGAATCGAAAAAAATCTAAATATTATTTCGGCACCCCAATCTTAAAAAGAAAATTGCTCTGAATATAATCTGTCAGAAAAAATATACAATGCCCTTTGCTACTTTGTTTTGGAGTATATACACTAACTCAATATGCTCTCTCATGTAAAATACAGAAATTCTAAATTCACTCAAATTGATAAAAATTTAAATATTAATTTGGCATCCCATTGTTAAAAGAAAATAGTTCTGAATATAGTCTGTAATAAAAAATATACAATGCCTTATTCTTCTCTGTTTTAATGTATATACACCAACTCCATGTGCTCTCTCTAGTAAAATACAGAAATTCTATATTTAAGCGGATCGAAATAATTCCAGATATTATCTAGGCACCCCAGTGTGAAAAGCAAAATTGCTCTTAATATAATCTGTCAGATAAAATATACAATGCCCTTTACTTTTGTATTTTGTAGTATATACACCAACTCATTATGCTCTCTCATGTAAAATACAAAAATTCTAATTCTACCCAAATAGAAAAAATCTAAATATTATCTAGGGACCCCAGTGTTAAAAAAAATTGCTCTGAATATAATCTGTCAGAAAAAATATACAATGCCTTATTCTACTCTGTTTTGGAGTATAGACACCAAGTCAGTATGCTCTCTCATGTAAAACACTGAAATTCTAATTTTACGCGAATCGAAAAATATCTAAATATTAGCTAGGCACCCCAATGTTATAAACAAAATTGCTCTGAATATAATCTGTCAGAAAAAATATACAATGCCTATTCTACTCTGTTTTAAAGTATATACACCGACTCCATATTCTCTCTCATATAAAATACAAAAATTCTGTATTTGACCGAATCGAAAAAAATCTAAATAATATCTAGGCACCTCAATGTTAAAAGCAAAATTGCTCTGAATATAATCTGTCAGAAAAAATATACAATGCCATTTTCTACTTTGTTTTGGAGTATATACACCAATTCAATATGCTCTCTCATGTAAAATACAAAAATTCTAATTTTACCACAATTGAAAAAATCTACATATGATTCAGGCACCCCAATGTTAAAAAAAATTGCTCTGAATATAATCTGTCAGAAAAAGAATACAATGTTCTATTTTACTCTGTTTTGTAGTATATAAACCAACTCCATATGCTCTCTTATGAAAAATATAGAAATTCTATATTTAATCGAATCGAAAAAAATCTAAATATTATCTAGGCAACCGAATGTTAAAAGCAAAATTGCACTGAATATAATCTGTCAGAAAAAATATACAATGCCCTTTTCTACTCTGTTTTGAATTATATACACCAACTCAGTGTGCTCTCTCATGTAAAATACCGAAATTCTAATTTTACTCACATCGAAAAAAATCTAGATATTATGTAGGCGCCCCAAAGTTAAAAGAAAATGGCTCTGAATATAGTCTGTTAGAGAAAATATACGATGCCTTATTCTACTTTGTTTTGGAGTATATACACCCACTCAGTATGCTCCCTCATGTAAAATACCGAAATTCTAAATTTAAGTGAATCGAAAATAATCTAATGATTACCTAGGCAACCGAATGTTAAAAGCAAAATTGCTCTGAATATAATCTGTCAGAAAAATATACAATGCGCTTTTCTACTCTGTTTTGGAATATAAACACCAACTCAGTATACTCTCTCATGTAAAATACCAAAATTCTAATTTTACATGAATCGAAAAAAATCTAAATATTATCTAGGCACACCAATGTTGAAAGCAAAATTACTCTGAATATAATCTGTCAGAAAAAATATACAATGCCCTATTATACTCTGTTTTAAAGTATATACACCAACTCAGTATGCTCTGTCATGTAAAATACCGAAATTCTAATTTTACGCGAATCCAAAAAAATCGAAATAATATCTAGGCACCTTAATGTTAAAAGCAAAATGGCTCTGAATATAATCTGTCAGAAAAAATATAAAATGCCTTATTCTACTCTGTTTTGGAGGATGTACACCAACGCAGTATGCTCTCTTATGTATAATACCAAAATTCTAATTTTACGTGAATCGAAAAAAATCTAAATACTATCTAGGCACCCGAATGTTAAAAGCAAAATTGCTCTGAATATAATCGGTCAGAAAAAATATACAATGCCATTTTCTTCTCTTTTTTGGAGTATATAAACCAACTCAATATGGTCTCTCATGTAAAATAAAAAAATTCTAATTTTACCAGAATCGAGAAAATCTACATATGATCTAGGCACCCCAATGTTAAAAAAAAATTGCTCTAAATATAATCTGTCAAAAAAAATATACAATGACCTATTCTACTCTTTTTTGCAGTATATACACCAACTCCATATGCTCTCTGATGTAAAATACTGAAATTCTAATTTTACGCGAATAGAAAATAATCTAAATACCTAGGGGCTTCAAAATTAAAAGAAAATGGCTCTGAATATAGTCTGTTAGAGAAAATATACAATGCCTTATTCTACTCGGTTTTGGAGTATATACACCAACTCAGTATGCTCTCTCATGTAAAATAACAAAATTATAAATTTACGCTAATCAAAAGAAAATGGCTCTGAATATATTCTGTTAAAGAAAATATACAATGCTTTATTCTACTGTGTTTTGGAATACATACACCAACTCCATATGATATCTCATATAAAATGCAAAAATTCCAAATTTACGCGAATCGAAAAAAATCTAAATAATATCTAGGCGCCCCAATAGTTAATAGAAAATGGCTCTAAATATAGTCTATTAAAAAAATATGCAATGCCTTATTCTACTTTGTTTTGGAGTATATACACCAAGTCAGTATGCTCTCTCATGTAAAATACCGAAATTCAAATTTTACCCGAATCCAAAAAGTCTATTCTCTACGCACCCCAATGTTAAAAACAAAATTGCTCTGAATATAATCTGTCAGAAAAAATATACAATTCCCTATTCAAGTCTGTTTTGAATTATATACACCAACTCCATATACTCTCTCATATAAAATACAGACATTTTATATTTAAGAGAATCAAAAAAATCTAAATAATATCTAGGCGCCCCCAAGTTAAAAGAAAATGGCTCTGAATATACTGTTAGAAAAAATTTACAATGCCATATTCTACTCTGTTTTGGAGTATATACACCCACTCAGTATGCTCTCTCATGTAAAATACAGGAATTCTAATTTTACATGAATCGAAAAAAATCTAAATATTATCTAGGCACCGCAATGTTAAAAACAAAATTGCCATTAATATAGTTTGTCAGAAAAAATATGCAATGCCTTATTCTACTCATTGTTGGAGTATATAAACCAACTCTATATGCTCTCTTATGTAAAATACAGAAGTTCTATATTTAAATGAATCGAAAAAAATCTAAATATTATCAAGGCACCCCAATGTTGAAAGCAAAATTGCTCTGAATATAATTTGTCAGAAAACTTATACAATGCCTTTACTACTCTGTTTCGCAGTATATACACCAACTCAATATGCTCTCTCAAGTAAAATACAGAAATTCTATATTTAAGCGAATTGAAAAAATTCTAGATATTATCTAGGCACCCCAATGTGAAAAGCAAAATTGCTCTTAATATAATTTGTCAGATAAAATATACAATGCCCTTTACTTCTCTGTTTTGTAGTATATACACGAACTCAATATGCTCTATCATGTAAAATACAGAAATTTTAATTCTACCCAATTCGATAAAATCTAAATATTATCTAGGCCCCCCAGTGTTAAAAAAAATTGCTCTGAATATACTCCGTCAGAAAAAATATACAATGCCCTATTCTACTCTGTTTTGGAGTATATACACCAACTCCATATGCTCTCTGATGTAAAATACAGAAATTCTATATTTAAGCGAATCGAAAAAAATCTAATTATTATCTAGGCACCGCAATGTTAAAAACAAAATCGCTCTGAATATAATCTGTCAGAAGAAAAAATACAATTCCGTATTCTACTCTGTTTTGGAGTATTTACACCAACTCCATATGCTCTCTTATGTAAAATACAGAAATTCTATATTTATGCGAATCGAAAAAAATCTAAATATTATCTAGGCACCCCAATGTTAAAAGCAAACTTGCTCTGAATATGATCTGTCAGAGAAAATATACAATGCCCTATTCTACTCTGTTTTGAAGTATGTACACCAACTCCATATGCTCTCTCATGTTAAATACAGAAATTCTAATTTTATGCGAATCGAAATATATCTAAAAAATATCTAGACGCCCCAAAGTTAAAAGAAATTGGCTCTGAATATAGTCTGTTAGAAGAAATATACAATGCCTTATTGTACTCTGTTTTAAAGTATATATACCAACTCAGTATGCTCTCTTATGTAAAATACAGCAATTCTAAATTTACGTGAATCAAAAAAATCTAAATATTATCTACGCACCCCAATGTTTAAAACAAAACTGCTCTGAATATAAACTGTCAGAAAAAATATACAATGCCCTATTCTACTCTGTTTTTGAGTATATACACCACCTCTACCTGCTCTCTCATGTAAAATAGAGAAATTCGATATTTAAGCAAATCGAAAAAAATCTAAATATTATCTAGGCACCGCAATGTTTAAAACAAAATTTCTCTGAATATAAACTGTCAGAAAAAATATACAATGCCCATTTCAACTCTTATTTGGAGTACATACACCAACTAAGTATGCTCTCTCATGTAAAATACCAAAATTCTAATTTTACGTGAATCGAAAAATATCTAAATGTTATCTAGGCACCCCAATGATAAAAGCCAAATTTCTCTGAATATAATCTGTCAGAAAAAAATATACAATGATCTTGTCTACTCTGTTTGGGAGTATATAAACCAACTCAATATGCTCTTTCATGTACAATAACAAAATTCTAATTTTTCACGAATCTGAAAAATTCTAAATAGTGTCTAGGCGCCCGAACATTAAAGAAAATGGCTCTGAGTATAGTCTTTGAGGAAAAATATACAATGCCTTATTCCACTATATTTTGGAGTATATACACCAACTCTGTATGCTTTCTCATGTAAAATACAGAAATTCTAATTTTACGTGAATTGCAAAAAAATCTAAGTATTATCTAGGCACCACAATGTTAAAAGCAAAATTGCTCTGAATATAATATGTCAGAAAAAATATACAATGCCATTTTCTAGTCAGTTTTTTAGTATATACACCAACTCCATATGTTCTCTCATGTAAAATACAGAAGTTGTATATGTAAGCGAAACAAAAATATCTAAATATTATCTAGGCACCCCAATGATAAAAACAAAATTACTCTGAATATAATCTATCAGAAAAAATATACAATGCCCTATTCTACTCTGTTTTGGAGAATATATACCAACTTCATATGCACTCTCACGTAAAATACAGAAATTCTATATTTAAGCGAATCGAAAAAAATCTAAAAATGATCTAGGCTCCCCAATGTTAAAAGCAAAATTACTCTGAGTATAATCTATCAGAAAAAATATAAAATGCCATTTTCTACTCTGTTTTGGAGTATATACACCAACTCAATATGCTCTCTCATGTAAAATACAGAAATTCTAATTTTACGTGAATTAAAAAATATCTAAATAATATCTAGGCGCACCAAAGTTAAAGAAAATGGCTCTGAATATAGTCTGTTAGAAAAAATTTACAATGCCTTATTCTACTCTGTTTTGGAGTATATAAAGCAACTCAGTTTACTCTCTCATGTAAAATAATGAAATTCTAATTTTACGTGAATCGAGACAAATCTAAATATTATCTAGGCACCCCAATATTAAAAAAAATTGTTCTGAATATAATCTGTCAGAAGAAAGATACAATGATCTATTCTACTTTGTTTCGGAGTATATATACCAACTCCATATGCTCTCTCCTGTAAAATACGGAAATTCTATATTTAAGTGAATCGAAAATAATGTAAATATTGTCTAGGCACACAAATCTTAAAAGCAAAATTGCTCTGAATATAATCTGTCAGAAAAAATATACAATGCCCTATTCTACTCTGTCTTAAAATATATACACCAACTCCATATGCTCTCTCATGTAAAATAGTGAAATTCTAATTTAACACAAATAGAAAAAAATCTAAATAATATCTACGTGCCCCAGAGTAAAAGAAAATGGCTCTGAATATAATCTGTAAGAAAAAATATACAATGCCTTTTTCTACTCTGTTTTGGAGTATATACACCAATTCAGTATGCTCTCTCATGTAAAATACAGAAATTATAATTTTACGTGAATAAAAAAAATCTAAATATTATCTAGGCACCCCGATGTTCAAAATAAATTACTATGATTATAATCTATCAGAAGGAATATACAATGCACAATTTTACTCTGTTTTGGGGTATATACAACAACTCAATATGCTCTCTCATATAAAATACTGAAATTCTAATTTTACCCAAATCGAACAAATCTAAGTATGATCTAGACACCCCAATGTTACATACAAAACTGCTCTGAATATAATCTGTCAGAATAAATATACAATTCCCTATTCTACTCTGTTTTGGAGTATATACACCAACTCCATATGCTCTCTCATGTAAAATACAGAAATTCTATATTTAAGCGAATCCACAAAAATCTAAATATTATCTAGGCACCCCAATTTTAAAAGCAAAATTGCTCTGAATATATTCTGTCAGAGAAAATATACAATGCCCTTTTCTACTCTGTTTTGGAGTATATACACCAACTAAGGGAGCTCTCTCATGTAAAATACCGAAATTCTAATTTTACGTGAATCAAAATAATCTAAATAATATCTAGGCGCCCCAAAGTTAAAACAAAATGGCTCTGAATATAGTCTGTAACAAAAAATATGCAATGCCTTATTCTACTTTGTATTGGAGTATATACAAAAACTCAGTATGGTCTCTCATATAAATTACAGAAATTCTAATTTAACGTGAATCAAAAACAATCTAAATGTTATCTAGGCACCCCAATGTTAAAAGGAAAATTGCTCTGAATATAATCTGTCTGAAGAACTATACAATGCACAATTCTACTCTGTTTTGGAGTATATACACCAACTCAATATGCTCTCTCATATAAAATACTGAAATTCTAATTTTACCCGAATCGAACAAATCTAAGTATTATCTAGGCACCCCAATGTTAAATTCAAAATTGCTCTGAATATAATCAGTGAGAAAAAATACACAATGCCCTACTCTACTCCGTATTGGAGTATATACAATAACTCAATATGCTCTCTCATGTAAAATACAGAAATATTAATTTTATTCGAGTTGAAAAAATCTAAATATTATCTAGGAACCCCAATGTTAACACCAAAATTGCTCTGAATATAATCTGTCAGAGAAAATATACAATGCCCTTTTCTACTTACTTTTGGAGTATATATATAAAGTCAGTATGCTCTCTCATGTAAAATACAGAAATGCTAATTTTACGCGAATCGAAAAAAATCTAAATATTATCTAGGCACCCCAATGTTAAAAGCAAAATTGCTCTGAATATAGTCTGTCAGAGAAAATATACAATGCTTTTTTCTACTCTGTTTTGGAGTGTATACACCAACTCAAAATGCTCTCTCATGTAAAATATGGAAATTCATATTTTACTCGAATCGAAAAAAATCTAAATAATATCTAGGCGCCCCAAAGTTAAAAGAAAATGGCTCTAAATATAGTCTGTTAGAAAAAATAAACAATGCCTTATTCTACTCTGTTTTGGAGTATATACACCATCTCAGTATGCTCTATCATGTAAAATACAGAAATTCTAATTTTACTTGAATCGAAAAAAACCTAAATATTACCTAGGCACCCCAATGTGAAAAACAAATTTGCTCTGAATATAATCTGTCATAAAAAATACACAATGCCCTACTCTACTCTGTTTTGGGGTATATACACCGACTTCATATGCTCTCTCATATAAAATACCAAAATACTATATTTAAGCGAATCGAAGTAAATCTAAATATAATCTAGGCACCTTAATGTTAAAAGCAAAATTGCTCTGAATATCATCTGTCAGAAAAACTATACAATAGCCTATTCTACTCTGTTTTCGAGTATATACACCAACTCAGTATGCTCTCTCATGTAAAATACCAAAATTTTAAATTTACGTGAATCGAAAAAATGTAAATATTCTCTAAGCACCCCAGTGTTAAAAGCAAAATTGCTCTGAATATAATCTGTCAGAAAAAATATACAATGCCATTTTCTACTCTGTTATTGAGTATATACACCAACTCAGTATGCTCTCTCATGTAAAATACCGAAATTCTAATTTTACGCGAATCAAAAAAATCTAAATAATAACTAGGCGCTTCAATGTAAAAAAAAATGGCTCTGAATATAGTCTGTTTGGAACAATACACAATGCCTTATTCTACTCTGTTTTGGAGTATATACACCAACTCACTATGCTCTCTCATGTAAAATACAGAAATTATAATTTTATGTGTATCGTAAAAAATCTAAATATTATCTAGGCACACCAATGTTAAAAACAAAATTTCTCTGAATATAATCTGTCAGAAAAAATATACAATGCCCTATTCTACTCTTTTTTGGGGTATATAAACCGACTCCATATGCTCTCTAACATAAAATAACGAAATTCTATATTTAAGCAAACTGAAATAAATCTAAATATTATCTAGGCAACCCAAAGTTAAAAGCAAAATTGCTCCGAATATAATCTTTCAGAAAAAATATACAATGCCCTATTCTACTCTGTTTTGGAGTATATACAGCAACTCAGTGTACTCTCTCATGTAAAATACCAAAATTCTAATTTTACGTGAATCAGTAAAAATCAAAATATTCTCTAGGCACACCAGTGTTAAAAGCAAAATTGCTCTGAATATAATCTGTCAGAAAAAATATACAACGTCCTTTTTTACTCTGTTTTGCGGTATATACACCGACTTCATATGCTCTCTCATATAAAATACCGAAATTCTATATTTAAGTGAATCGAAATATATCTAAATACAATCTAGGCACTTAAATGTAAAAAGCAAAATTGCTCTGAATATCATCTGTCTGAAAAAATATACAATGCCCTATTCTACTCTATTTTGGAGTATATACACCAACTCAGTATGCTCTCTCATGTAAAATACTGAAATTCTAATTTTACGCGAATCGAAAAAAATCTAAATAATAACTAGGCGCATCAATGTAAAAAGAAAATGGCTCTGAATATAGTCTGTTAGGAAAAATACACAATGCCTTATTCTACTCTGTTTTGGAGTATATAAACCAACTCACTTTGCTCTCTCATGTAAAATAAAGAAATTATAATTTTATGTGAATGGTAAAAAATCTAAATATTACCTAGGCATCCCAATGTAAAAAGGAAAACTTCTCTGAATAAAATCTGTCAGAAAAAATATACAATGCCCTTTTCTAATCTGTTTTAAAGAATATACAACAACTCAATATACTCTATCATGTAAAATATCAAAATTCAAATTGTACTCAAATCGAAAAAAATCTAAATAATATCCAGGCGTCCCAAAGTTAAAAAAAAATGGCTCTAATTATAGTCTGTTAGAAAAAATATACAATGCCTTATTCTACTCTGTTTTGAAGTATATACACCAACTCAGTATGCTCGCTCATGTAAAATAAAAAAATTCTAAATTTACGTGGATCTAAAAAAATCTAAATATTATCTAGGCAACCCAATGTTTAAAGCAAAATTGCTCTGAATATAATCTGTCTGACAAAATGTACAATGTTCTTGTCTACTTTGTTTTGGAGCGTATAAAGCAACTCAATATGCTCTCTGATGTAAAATACCGAAATTCTTATTTTATGCGAATCGAAAAAAATCTAAATAATATCTAGGCACCACAATGATAAAAACAAAATTGCTCTGAATATAATCTGTCAGAAAAAAATATACAATGCCCTATTCTACTCCGTTTTGGGGTATATAAAACAACTCCATATGTCCTCTCATATAAAATACAGAAATTTTATATTTAAGCGAATCGAAAAAGATCTAGATATTATCTACGCACCGTAATGTTGTAAGCAAAATTGCTCTGAATATAATCTGTCAAAGAAAATATACAATGCCCTTTTCCAATCTGTTTTGCAGTAAATACACCGAATCAATATGCTCTCTCATGTAAAATACCGAAATTCTAATTTTACGTGAATTGAAAAAAATCGAAATAATATCTAGGCGCCCCAAAGTTAAAAGAAAATGGCTCTAAATATAGTCTTTTAGAGAAAATATACAATGCTTTATTATACTCTATTTTGAAGTATATACACCAACTCAGTGTGCTCCCTCATGTAAAATACTGAAATTGTAATTTTTCCCGAATCGAAGAAAATCTAAGTATTATCTAGTTACCCCAATGTTAATAACAAAATTGCTCTGAATATAATCTGTCAGAAAAAATATACAATGCCTTATTCTACTCTGTTTTGGAGTATATACACAAAGTCAGTAGGCTCTCTCATGTAAAATACTGAAATTCTAATTTTACGCGAATCGAAAAATATCTAAATATTATCTAGGCATCCCAATGTTATAAAAAAAATTTCTCTGAATATAGTCTGTTAGAAAAAATATACAATGCCCTAATCTACTATGTTTTGGAGTATATACACCAACTCCATATGCTCTCTCATGTAACATACAGAAATTCTATATTTAACCGAATCGAAAAAAATCTAAATAATATCTAGGCACCCCAATGTTAAAAGCAAAATTTCTCTGAATATAATCTGTCAGAAAAAATATACAATGCCCTTTTCTACCCTGTTTTGTAGTATATACACCACCTCAATATGGTATCTCATGTAAAATACCGGAATTCTAATTTTATGTGAATCGAAAAAAATCTAAATAATGTCTAGGCGCCCCAAAGTTTAAAGAAAATGGCTATGAATATAGTCTGTTAGAGAAAATATAGAATGCCTTATTCTACTCTGTTTTGGAGTATATACACCAACTCAGTATGCTCTCTCATGTAAAATACCGAAATTCTAATTTCACCCGAATCGAAAAAATCTAAATAATATCTAGGCACCCCAATGTTAAAAAAAAATTGCTCTGAATATAATCTTTCAGAAAAAATATACAATGACCTATTCTACTCTGTTTTGGAGTATATACACCAACTCCATATGCTCTCTCTTGTAAAATAACGAAATTATAATTTTACGCAAATGGAAAATACCTAAATAATATCTAGGCGCCCCAAAGTTAAAAAAATGGCTCTGAATATAGTCTGTTAGAAAAAATATACAATGCCTTATTCTACTCTGTTTTGGAGTATATACACCGACTCAATATGCTCTCTCATGTAAAATACCGAAATTCTAAATTTACGTGAATTGAAAAAAATCTAAATATAATCTCGGCACCCCAATATAAAAACAAAATTACTCTGACTATAATCTGTCAGAAAAAATATACAATACCGTATTCTACTCTTTTTTGGAGTATATAGACCAACTCCATATGCTCTCTCATGTAAAATACAGATATTGTATATTTAAGCGTATTGAAATAAATCTAAATATTACCTAGGCACCACAATGTTAAATGCAAAGTTGCTCTGCTTATAGTCTGTCACAAAAAATATACAATGCTCTTTTCTAGTCTTTTTTGTAGTATATATACAAACTCAATATGCTCTCTCTTGTAAAATACCGAAATTCTAATTTTACGCTAATCGAAAAAAATCTAATTAATATCTAGGCGCCCGAAAGTTAAAAAATAATGACTCCGAATATAGTCTGTTAGGAAAAATATACAATGCCTTTTTCTACTCTGTTTTGGAGTATATACACCAACTCAGTATGCTCTCTCATGTAAAATACCGAAATTGTAATTTTACGTGAATCGAAAATAATCTAAATATTATCTAGGCACCCGAATGTTAAAAACAAAATTGCTCTGAATGTAGTCTGTCAGAAAAAATATACAATGCCCTATTCGACTCTGTTTTGGAGTATATACACCAACTCCATAAGCTCTCTCATGTATAATACAGAAATTCAAATTTTACCCACATCAAAAAAATCTAAATATTATCTAGGCAACCCAATGTTAAAAACAAAATTGCTCCGAATATAATCTGTCACAAAAAATATACAATGCCTTATTCTACTCTGTTTTGGAGTATATACACCAAGTCAGTATGCTCTGTCATGTAAAATACCGAATTTGTAACTTTACGTGAATCGAAAACAATCTAAATATTATGTAGGCTTCCCAAAGTTAAAAGAAAATGGCTCTCAATATAGTCTGTTAGAAAAAATATACAATGCCTGATTCTACTCTGTTTTGGAGTATATACACCAACTCAGTATGCTCTCTCATGTAAAATACAAAAATTCAAATTTTACCCGAATCGAAAAAATCTACATATGATCTAGGCACCCCAATGTTAAAAACAAAATATCTCTGAATATAATTTGTCAGAAAACATATACAATGCCCTATTCTACTCTGTTTTCGAGTATATACACCAACTCAGTATGCTCTCTCATGTAAAATACAGAAATTCTAAATTTACGCGAATCGAAAAAAATCTAAATAATATCTAGGCGCCCCAAAGTTAAAAGAAAGTGGCTCTGAATATAGTCTGTTAGAAAAAATATACAATGCCTTATTCTACACTGTTTTGGAGTATATACAACAACTCAGTATGCTCTCTCAGGTAAAATACAGAAATTCTAATTTTACCTGAATGGAAAAAATCTAAATATTATTCAGGCACCCCAATGTTAAAAACAAAATTTCTCGGAATATAATCTGTCCGAAAAATATACAATGCCCTATTCTACTCTGTTTTGGAGTATATAAACCAACTTCATATTCTCTTTCATATAAAATACAGAAATTGTATACTTAAGCGAATCGAAAAAAATCTAAATATTATCTAGGCACCCGAATGTTAAAAGCAAAATTGCTCTGAATATAATCTATTAGAAATAATATACAATGTTCTATTCTACTCTGTTTTGGAGTATATACACCAACTCAGTATGCTCTCTCATGTAAAACACTTTAATCATAATTTTGCGTGAATCGAAAAAAGTCTAAATATTATCTAGGCAACGCAATGTTAAAAGTAAAATTGCACTAAATATACTCTGTTAGAAAAAATATACAATGCCTGATTCTACTCTTCTTTGGAGTATATACACAAACTCAATATGCTCTCTCATGTAAAATACAGAAATTCTAATTTTACGCGAATTGAAAAAAATCTAAATCATATCTAGGCTCCTCAAAATTAAAAGAAAATGGCTGTGAATATAGTGTGTTAGAAAAAAAGAATAGAATGCCTTATTCTACTCTGTTTTGGAGTATATACACCAACTCAGTATGCTCTCTCATGTAAAATACAGAAATTAAAATTTTACCCAAATCGAAAACCTCTAAATATCATCGTGGCACTCCAATGTTAATAACAAAATTGCTCTGAATGTAATCTGTCAGAAAAAATATACAATGCCCTATTCTACTTTGTTTTGGAGTATATGAACCAACTTAATATGCTCTCTCATGTACAATACAGATATTCTATATTTAAGCGAATTGAAAAAATTCTAAATATTATCTAGGCACCGCAATGTTAAAAGAGAAATTGCTCTGAATATAATCTGTCAGAATAAATATACAATGCCCCTTTCTACTCTGTTTCAGAGTGTGTACAACAACTATATATGCTCTCTCATGTAAAATACCGAAATTCTATATTAAAGCGAATCGAAAAAAATCAAAATATTATCTAGAAACACCAATGATAAAAGCAAATTTGCTCTGAATATAATCTGTCAGAAAAAATATACAATGCCCGTTTCTACTTTGTTTTGGAGTATATACACCAACTCCATATGCTCTTTCATGTAAAATACAGAAATTCTATATTTAAGCGAATCGAAAAAAATCTAAATAATATCTAGGCGCCCCAAAGTTAAAAGAAAATGGCTTTGAATATAGTATGTTAGAAAAAATATACAATGCCTTATTCTACTATGTTTTGGAGTATATACACCAACTCAGAATGCTCTCTCGTGTAAAATACTGAAATTCTAATTTTACCCAAATCCAAAAAATCTAAATATTATCAAGGCACCCCAATGTTAAAAACAAAATTGCTCTGAATATAAACTCTCAGAAAAAATATACAATGCCCTATTCTACTCTGTTTTTGAGTATATACACCAACTCTACATGCTCTCTCATGTAAAATACAGAAATTCTATATTTATGCGAATCAAAAAAAAATCTAAATATTATCTAGGCACCCCAATGTTAAAAACAAAATTTCTCTGAATATAATCTGTCAGAAAAAATATACAATGCCCTCTTCTACTCTGTTTTGGAGTATATACACCAACTCAGTATGCTCTCTCATGTAAAATACCGAAATTCTAATTTTATGTGAATCGAAAAAAATCTAAATATTATCTAGGCACTTTAATGTTTAAAGCAAAATTGCTCTGAATATAATCTGACTGACAAAATATACAATGTCCTTGTCTACTCTGTTTTGGAGAGTATACACCAACTCAATATGCTCTCTCATGTAAAATACCGAAATTCTTATTTTACGCGAATCAAAAAAAGTCTAAATAATATCTAGGCACCCCAATGATAAAAACAAAATTGCTCTGAATATAATCAGTCAGAGAAAATATACAGTGCCCTATTCTACTCTGTTTTGGGGTATATAAAAGAACTCCATATGCTCTCTCATATAAAATACAGAAATTCTATATTTAAGCGAATCGAAAGAAATCTATATATTATCTAGGCACCCTAATGTTGAAAGAAAAATTGCTCTGAATATAATCTGCCAGAAAAAATATACAATGCCCTATTCTACTCTATTTTGTAATATACACGCAAACTCCATATGCTTTCTTATGTAAAATACAAAAATTGAAATTTTAGCAGAATCGAAAAAATCTACATATTATCTAGGCATTCCAATGTTAAAAACAAAAATGCTCTGAATATAATCAGTCAGAAAAAATATACAATGCCCTATTCTATTCTGTTTTGGAGTATGTACACCAACTCAATATGCTCTCTCATGTAAAATTCCAAAATTCTAATTTTACGTGAATCGAAAAAAATCTGAATAATATCAAGGCGCCCCTAAGTTCAAAGAAAATGTGTCTGAATACAGTCTGTTAGAAAAAATATACAATGCATTATTCTACTCTGTTTTGGAGTATATACACCAGTTCAGTATGCTCTCTCATGTAAAATACAAAAATTCTATATTTAAGCGAATCGAAAAAAATCTAAAAATTATCTAGGCACCCCAATGTTAAAAGCAAAATTGCTCGGAATATAGTCTGTCAGAAAAAATATACAATGCCATTTTCTACTCTGTTTTGTAGTATATACATCAACTAAATATGCTCTCTCTTGTAAAATACAGAAATTCAAATTTTACCTGAATCGAAAAAATCTACATATACTCTAGGCACCCCTATGTGAAAAACAAAATTGCGTTGAATATAATCTTTCAGAAAAAATATAGAATGATCTATTATACTATGTTTTGGAGTATATACACCAACTCCATATGCTCTCTCATGTAAAATACAGAAATTCTATATTTAAGCAAATTGAAAGAAATCTAAATATTATCTAGGCACCTTAATGTTAAAAGCAAAATTTCTCTGAATATAATCTGTCAAAAAAAATATACAATGCCCTATTCTACTTGTTCTGGAGTACATAAACCAACTCCATATGTTCTCCCATGTAAAATACAGACATTCTATATTTAAGCGAATTGATAAAAATCTACATATTATCTAGGCACCCCAATGTTAAAAGCAAAATTACTCTGAATATTATCAGTCAGGAAAAATATACAATGCCCTTTTCTACTTTGTTTTGCAGTAAATAAACCAACTCAATATGCTCTCTCATGTAAAATACCGAAATTTTAATTTTACGTGAATCGAAATAAATCTAAATAATATCTAGGCACCCCAAAGTTAATAGAAAATGGCTCTGAATATTGTCTGTTAGAAAAAATATACAATGCC